>NW_018408843.1:383504-419737 GCF_002113885.1 Mizuhopecten yessoensis | reverse complement strand
TGTATACTAGTCAAAGATTGTAATGTATACTAGTCAAAGATTGTAATGTAAACTAGTCAAAGATTGTAGTGATACTAGTCAAAGATTGTAATGTATACTAGTCAAAGATTGTAATGTATACTAGTCAAAGATTGTAATGTATACTAGTCAAAGATTGTAATGTATACTAGTCAAAGATTGTAATGTATACTAGTCAAAGATTGTAATGTATACTAGTCAAAGATTGTAATGTATACTAGTCAAAGATTGTAATGTATACTAGTCAAAGATTGTAATGTATACTAGTCAAAGATTGTAATGTATACTAGTCAAAGATTGTAATGTATACTAGTCAAAGATTGTAATGTATACTAGTCAAAGATTGTAATGTATACTAGTCAAAGATTGTAATGTATACTAGTCAAAGATTGTAATGTATACTAGTCAAAGATTGTAATGTATACTAGTCAAAGATTGTAATGTATACTAGTCAAAGATTGTAATGTATACTAGTCAAAGATTGTAATGTATACTAGTCAAAGATTGTAATGTATACTAGTCAAAGATTGTAATGTATACTAGTCAAAGATTGTAATGTATACTAGTCAAAGATTGTAATGTATACTAGTCAAAGATTGTAATGTATACTAGTCAAAGATTGTAATGTATACTAGTCAAAGATTGTAATGATTGTAATGTAAACTAGTCAAAGATTGTAGTGTAAACTAGTCAAAGATTGTAGTGTATACTAGTCAAAGATTGTAATGTATACTAGTCAAAGATTGTCATGTATACTAGTCAAAGATTGTAATGTATACTAGTCAAAGATTGTAGTGATACTAGTCAAAGATTGTCATGTATACTAGTCAAAGATTGTAATGTATACTAGTCAAAGATTGTAATGTATACTAGTCAAAGATTTAATATTCATTGTCATGTTAGTTTAAGGCACACAAATAAGTTGTGAAATAGAAAAGCCGTCAGCAAAACTTATAGAGGGGATTGGTAATTACTTTGTCCAATCATTGGAGAACTTGTTGTTAAATAAAGAACTAATTTTGCTTCTCTACATTTTATTCACAAACATGCATCATATTCCAATTGTATTTTTTTTTTGTCTGGCGGAGTTACGTGTTTAACTAAAATTGTTTGAGCTATAAATATAACAGCACTACTGTAGTTGTTGACATAGCTGTTATGAGTGCCTACCAACCAGTACTATGTGTACTTACAATTGTGCTGTGTGATACATCCTATAAAGGGGGGGCCACTTAGTAGTGTCAATTCAAGTGAAGATTATTTGAATCAGTTTCTTAGGAAAAAATGGCTGATATGCAAACCATTTATTGTGCCGCCTGCAACGCGAGGCGACATAGAGGTATTACTTTGTCAGTGTCATCGGCGGCGTCGTCAGCTACGTCGTCCGAAACAAGGTTTTCGTGCAATAACTTGAGTTTCCTCGGGTTGATTCAACTCAAACTTGGTACACATATTGCATACCAATATAGCTCAGACAAGTTTGCATTTCAGACATTTACGTGTATTTTTGGTGGAGTTATGCCCCTTTTATTGCCAAATAAGGGCATTGTGTAGTAAATGCAAAAACTTTTTTATTTTTTTTATGAATTCCTTTCAAACTTTGTACAGTAATGCTAAAAGCAATAATGTTCAACATATATTACAAATTTTTCTGTCAAGTTTTAACTTTCCGCCTTTTAGCATATCTGTTTACGCGATAACTCAAGCCAAAACACTTTTCTTACTAGTACTAAAAGTGCTGAGCATGCGACACATCCACTCTCCTGGAATTCTTGTGTTAATATAGAGTGCAATGCAGTAAATGTGTTTATTCTAATAGAAATTGCACCTAATCCATCAGGAAACAATATTGGGCCATTACAATAAATGGTCTCTTTATGCAGACTATTCCTATGTCTGCAGTGTGGGATGCAATTCTCTGATGTTTAAAGTGTTGTATTGATAAATAACCAATTCATCAGTTGAATTACATAAGGTAGTAGTCTGCAGAAAAGCAATAAAATCGTGTAATGCAGTAATAGCTATGAAATGTCAGTACATGTACAGTTTCAGTAATAGCTATGAAATGTCAGTACATGTACAGTTTCAGTAATAGCTATGAAATGTCAGTACATGAACAGTTGCAGTAATAGCTATGAAATGTCAGTACATGTATAGTTTCAGTAATAGCTATGAAATGTCAGTACATGTACAGCTTCAGTCATAGTTATGAAATGTCAGTACATGTACAGCTTCAGTAATAGCTATGAAATGTCAGTACATGTACAGCTTCAGTCATAGTTATGAAATTTCAGTACTTGTATTACTTTGACTTAATGTAGTACTTGGTGATAACATACTTGTATTGTTTCAGTAAAAGCTATGAAATGTCAGTACATGTATAGTTTCAGTAATAGCTTTGAAATGTCAGTACATGTACAGCTTCAGGCATAGTTATCAAATTTCAGTACATGTACAGTTTCAGTAATACAAAATGTCGCTATGAAATGTCAGTACATGTACAGCTTCAGTCATAGTTATCAAATTTCAGTACATGTACAGTTTCAGTAATAGCTATGAAATGTCAGTACATGTACAGTTTCAGTAATACAAAATGTAGCTATGAAATGTCAGTACATGTACAGTTTTAGTAATACAATATGNGTATTACTTTGACGTAATGTAGTACTTGGTGATAACATACTTGTATAACTTTGACGTAATGTAGTACTTCGTGATAACATACTTGTATTACTTTGACGTAATGTAGTTCTTCGTGATAACATACTTGTATTACATTGACGTCATGTAGTACTTGGTGATAACATACTTGTATTACTTTGACGTCATGTAGTACTTGGTGATAACATACAATGTTATAGCAGCATGTAACACCCCTTTATGGACACACTTACTTACATTCTGACATCACATTTCACACCAATATACGTCTCAACAAGTTACAAGTTGTGTAGTAAGATAAAGCTGATACAGTATTTAGTTTTAAAGGAGATTAATATCCTACTTTGGCCACTGTACTTATTTTAAAAAATGCAGTTTGATTATTGAAATAGTGCTATACTTCTCCTTAAGTGTTACCTGGTTTAGGTGTAACTTTGTAAAAGTACTTTATATCATTAACTGTTGTAGGGCTAATTCGGGAAGTATTTAATTGAAAACATTTTACTTTGCCATCAAAAATTCATTCGAGTCACAATTATGAATAATTAACCACCACTTTAAAAAAACAAACATTTATTGCTAAAATGATATATTACATTCATAAAGTGATTTAAAGAAATGAACGTTATTGTTTTAATGATTATAATTAATAATATTTCCATCGTGCTGAATATTACCAAAAGCATACTCAATATGATTGGGTTCTTTCCAAGTGTGGATACATTTTAACTTTTTATGTTTGCTTGAAGTGTGAATAAATTGACATGTTTAAGGCACGTTTACTTTAGTAAGTTATGTGATTGATCCAAACAGGTTTTTTTTTCTTTCAGTTTTCTGTTTTTTTTTCTTCTACAGACATAGAAACATATCATGTAACAAATTTTGTATGTCATCATTTAAATTAAGAATTAATCTATTAGATCTTCTTTAAACAGGCTCAACCCGACTGGTATCTAATACACAGGATCTGTGTAAGAGGTTGGAGGAGAGAATAGAATCACTGTCCAAGATGGGCGGGTCACTACAGAAAGAAAACAAAGGTAAACTCACAACCTTTTCTTTTACCTTTCAGACTTTACAGCAACAAAATATACACAAATTCTAACCAGTTACATATAAGATGAGCACCATACCAGCACAAGGGACATTTCTGTGAAGTTATAAAATAACTTTTTTATTCTTTACATGTTGAGCATTGCATCCATCTTTGATCTTTTCCAAGTATATTCTGATCGTAAAATTCACTGTCTAATGTACATGTAGCAATGAATGATGGGAACTGACGAAGTTGCTTTTCTCTGTGGCTACTGTTCTAGTGGGTTGGGGGAGGAGGGGGTTACAGGGGTTACATGTATTCTAGTGGGTTGGAGAAGGAGGGGATTACAGGGGTTACATGTATTCTAGTGGGTTGGGGGGGAGGGGGTTACAGGTGTTACATGTATTCTAGTGGGTTGAAGAAGGAGGGGCTACAGGGGTTACATGTATTCTAGTGGGGTGGAGAAGGAGGGGGTTACAGGGATTACATGTATTCTAGTGGGTTGAAGAAGGAGGGGCTACAGGGGTTACATGTATTCTAGTGGGGTGGAGAAGGGGGGGGTTACAGGGGTTACATGTATTCTAGTGGGGTGGAGAAGGAGGGGGCTACAGGGGTTACATGTATTCTAGTTGGGTGGAGAAGGAGGGGGCTACAGGGGTTACATGTATTCTAGTTGGGTGGAGAAGGAGGGGGTTACAGGGGTTACATATATTCTAGTGGGTTTAGGGAGGAGGGGATTACAGGGGTTACATGTATTCTAGTGGGGTGGAGAAGGAGTGGGTTACAGGGGTTGCATGTATTCTAGTTGGGTGGAGAAGGAGGGGGTTGCAGGGGTTACATGTATTCTAGTGGGTGGGGTGGGAGGGGGCTACAGGGGTTACATGTATTCTAGTTGGGTGGGGAAGGAGGGGGCTACAGGGGTTACATGTATTCTAGTTGGGTGGGGAAGGAGGGGGCTACAGGGGTTACATGTATTCTGGTGGGTCGGAGAAGGAGGGGGCTACAGGGGTTACATGTATTCTAGTGGGTTGGGGAGGAGGGGGCTACAGGGGTTACATGTATTCTAGTTGGGTGGGGAAGGAGGGGGCTACAGGGGTTACATGTATTCTAGTGTGGGGGAGAAGGAGGGGGGTACAGGGATTACATGTATTCTAGTTGGGTGGGGAAGGAGGGGGTTACAGGGGTTACATGAATTCTAGTTGGGTGGAGAAGGAGGGGGTTGCAGGGGTTACATATATTCTAGTGGGTTGGGGGAGGAGGGGATTGGGTTACAGGGATTACATGTATTCTAGTGGGGTGGAGAAGGGGGGGGTTACAGGGGTTACATGTATTCTAGTGGGTTGGAGAAGGAGGGGCTTACAGGGGTTACATGTATTCTAGTTGGGTGGAGAAGGAGGGGGTTGCAGGGGTTACATGTATTCTAGTGGGGTGGAGAAGGAGTGGGTTACAGGGGTTACATGTATTCTAGTGTGGTGGAGAAGGAGGGGGTTACAGGGATTACATGTATTCTAGTGGGGTGGAGAAGGAGTGGGTTACAGGGGTTACATGTATTCTAGTGGGGTGGAGAAGGAGTGGGTTACAGGGGTTGCATGTATTCTAGTTGGGTGGAGAAGGAGGGGGTTGCAGGGGTTACATATATTCTAGTGGGTTGGGGGAGGAGGGGATTACAGGTGTTTCATGTATTATGTATTCTAGTGGGTTGGAGAAGGAGGTGATTACAGGGGTTACATGTATTCTAGTTGGGGGGAGAAGGAGGGGGTTACAGGGGTTACATATATTCTAGTGGGTTGGGGGAGGAGGGGATTGGGTTACAGGGATTACATGTATTCTAGTTGGGTGGGGAAGGAGGGGGTTACAGGGGTTACATGTATTCTAGTGGGTTGGGGGGGAGGAGGGGGTTACAGGGGTTACATGTATTCTAGTGGGTTTAGGGAGGAGGGGATTACAGGGGTTACATGTATTCTTGTGGGGTGGAGAAGGAGGGGGTTACAGGGGTTACATGTATTCTAGTGGGTTGGAGAAGGATGGGTTACAGGGGTTACATGTATTCTAGTGGGGGGAGAAGGAGGGGATTACAGGGGTTACATGTATTATGTATTCTAGTGGGTTGGAGAAGGAGGGGGTTACAGGGGTTACATATATTCTAGTTGGTTGGAGAAGGAGGGGGCTACAGGGGTTACATGTATTCTAGTGGGTGGGGTGGGAGGGGGCTACAGGGGTTACATGTATTCTAGTTGGGGGGAGAAGGGGGGGGCTACAGGGGTTACATGTATTCTAGTTGGTTGGAGTAGGAGGGGGTTACAGGGGTTACATGTATTCTAGTGGGTTTAGGGAAGAGGGGATTACAGGTGTTACATGTATTCTAGTGGGTTGGAGAAGGATGGGTTACAGGGGTTACATGTATTCTAGTGGGTGGAGAAGGAGGGGAGTACAGGGGTTACATGTATTCTAGTGGGGTGGAGAAGGAGGGGCTACAGGGGTTACATGTATTCTGGGGGGTTGGAGAAGGAGGGGGCTACAGGGGTTACATGTATTCTAGTGGGGTGGAGAAGGAGGGGGCTACAGGGGTTACATGTATTCTAGTGGGTGGGGGGGGAGGGGGCTACAGGGGTTACATGTATTCTAGTTGGTTGGAGTAGGAGGGGGTTACAGGGGTTACATGTATTCTAGTGGGGGGGAGAAGGAGGGGGTTACAGGGGTTACATGTATTCTAGTGGGTTTAGGGAAGAGGGGATTACAGGTGTTACATGTATTCTAGTGGGTTGGAGAAGGAGGGGTTTACAGGGGTTACATGTATTCTAGTGGGTGGGGTGGGAGGGGGCTACAGGGGTTACATGTATTCTAGTGGGTGGGGTGGGAGGGGGCTACAGGGGTTACATGTATTCTAGTTGGGGGGAGAAGGGGGGGGCTACAGGGGTTACATGTATTCTAGTTGGGGGGAGAAGGGGGGGGCTACAGGGGTTACATGTATTCTAGTTGGTTGGAGTAGGAGGGGGTTACAGGGGTTACATGTATTCTAGTGGGTTGGGGGGGAGGAGGGGGTTACAGGGGTTACATATATTCTAGTGGGTTGGGGGAGGCGGGGATTACAGGGGTTACATGTATTCTAGTGGGTTGAGGGAGGAGGGGATTACAGGGGTTACATGTATTCTTGTGGGGTGGAGAAGGAGGGAATTACAGGGGTTACATGTATTCTAGTGTGGTGGAGAAGGAGGGGGTTACAGGGGTTACATGTATTCTGGTGGGTTGGAGAGGGAGGGGATTACAGGGGTTACATGTATTCTAGTGGGTGGGGTGGGAGGGGGCTACAGGGGTTACATGTATTCTAGTTGGGGGGAGAAGGGGGGGGCTACAGGGGTTACATGTATTCTAGTTGGGGGGAGAAGGGGGGGGCTACAGGGGTTACATGTATTCTAGTTGGGGGGAGAAGGGGGGGGCTACAGGGGTTACATGTATTCTAGTTGGGGGGAGAAGGGGGGGGCTACAGGGGTTACATGTATTCTGGTGGGTTGGAGAGGGAGGGGATTACAGGGGTTACATGTATTCTAGTGGGGTGGAGAAGGAGGGGCTACAGGGGTTACATGTATTCTGGTGGGTTGGAGAAGGAGGGGGCTACAGGGGTTACATATATTCTAGTGGGTTGGGGGAGGAGGGGATTACAGGGGTTACATGTATTCTAGTGGGGTGGAGAAGGAGTGGGTTACAGGGGTTACATGTATTCTAGTAATGGCACAATGCTTCATATACAAGTACCAAGCTCAAGCCATGTTTGGCAGTGTTTGCCCATCATGTGACAATAGCGAATGTTATTTGAGACAAGTAAGGCTTAACACCGTATTGTATTTACAATAAAAGGTGAGCAAGAAAGGTCAGCCCTTGTCGGGGGAGCCATATCACCACTAATTGATTCTAAGTCAGTCACACACTACTGTAAGACTGCCATCTGACACATGGTATGTTATACAGCTTTCAGTGACATAAACATCAATGCAAAAGTTCTTGGGAGACTAGTGTAAAAACAAGCATGCTGTAGGATGTATTTATAGTTTTCTGAGACATGAGCATGACTTATTTTCTTGTCTGCAGATTATTAATAGTGCAAAAACAAGTGTATAAAAAGTGATACAGAGCTGGCTGTGTCATAAGAGATTAATACTGAAGTTGTCTGCAGACAGGCATGTAAAAACAGGTACCTATGTATGTGGAATAGTTTCAGATTTTTCGAGACGTATACATGAATTCTGAAATCGGCCATATAAACAAGAGATAAACTAGTGTAAAACAATTATGTTGGATATTTTAATGAGTTTTCTTTGGGATCTTAAACATCTTCTGATGAACCGCTAAATTCAATTTCACAAAATTTGACTTGAAGCATCATTATGTGATGAGGGTTCAGAAAAGTACAAATAGATAAGCTGAGGGACAGTTTACTTAAAAAGACTGAAGGGCGAGGTCAAAATAGGGTTATAATCTTGGAAAACCTTAAAACAAAGAATTCAATTATTGTTCATTAAGACACTTAATTAGCTTAATACTGCGAAATGTGACAATGAAAAAAGGTTCAAATAGGTAGGTGTTTATTTATGTTGCTCAAAATGTTTTTGCGTAGTGTCAATGAAGCACAAATGCTGATGTCTTTTAAGATCAGATTAAGATACTATGTCTTGGTAGGGTAACCTCATCACTCATGATCAGACACCAGACTTTTGCCATTGTACACTACATACAGTGGGGGCATATCATTTTCATCAAAAGAAACTAAAAATATTAGATTAATCAGATACAGAATTAGGTATTACATCAGTGTTTACAAATGAAACATTCATATAGGGATAATTAAAGGAAAGACATTTAGGTACGAATAATGACACACTGATTAAATGTACTATTCCAGAGATGGCTGACCTGATGAAACAACAGGGTAAGAAGATCCGCAAGGCAAAAGATAACTCTAAGAAGATCAGGAAGGTTGTGAGGTGACACAACATACTCTGAAATTAATGAGGACAGCTTGATAATTGTTAATATGTACCGGTTCAATATGGATTAGATAGGAAAGCAGCTGTGAGTAGACCTTATTATGAGCAGTTTTCAGTGAATGTATCCTTAAATTAAGTGTGCTGATTTAATTAGCCAATCAGGATAGTTTTGGTTTGTAGGCAGTGATATTGTGCCAAATTCATCCTGTAGATGTATTGTACTAAAATTATTTATTCATAAATGGAGGAAACATTTTGTTTCCTCAAAGTTGATAATCACGTATTTGATCAGGCTTCATTGAAATGAAGGGATATACTTAATGATCTTAATTTGCTCTGAAAATCTGGATCAATAAGGTTGTAAATTAAACATAATGATGATACATCATACCTTTCCTCTTGCTTGATCTGTTGGATTAAAATAAGTTAAACATAAGAACCAGTCAATTCAACAATATGCTTTACACACATTTGCCTAACACTTGTATTGGTCTTAAAGGATGCAGGTGTGCCTGATGTTTTGTGTACTATGTGAGTTTGGTAGTGTTTCCTTATTGGGACTCTCTAGCTGATGTTTTGTGTACTATGTGAGTTTGGTAGTGTTTCCTTATTGGGACTCTAGTAATACACTTATGCCCTCTAACTGTAATTTGTTGTTGTTCCCCGAGTGTTTTCAAAGCCTGTTGAAGGAATTTGCAAAAATTACTGTGTAAAAGGATGTTTGAGTGAGTAAATTCAATAATTGTTTCAAAACACCCACCCGATGCCTGTTAAAAATTGACAGTTGATCAAGATGAATTACTCCAGGACATTGTTTTGTCGCATAACTACTTGTTAATTTGTTTGTATTTGTTAAATTATTTCGTGTTAGTTTGTTTCCATTGAACACTATTACAGTAAACCTTTCATCAGTTGATGAGAATAGACCATAAACTGTCCACAGTAAACATCGTTTCACGTTAAGGCGGAATGATTATGTGTTTAAATTGCAGCAAGCTTTTTCAATTAGAACAGTGTTAAAATGATATTGATTGAGTGTAGCTTTTTGACACGGTCTCGCACTTCAGGAAGCCAAACATAAGCTTGGTAATAGGATCACAGTATGATTTATGTCTTGTAATACCAAGAAGATGTCATGGTGTAAAACAAATTGGAAAGATCTATGGAATTTGATTTATTTACCACACAGAGCAACTCAACTATGTTGTGTTCTGTATTGGTGTACTGGCGTTATGGACAAATTGTTTAAATAGTAGCTGGTTTACTGTAAAATATGTGTTAGCCTCTATTATCTCCGTGATTTTGATGTGTGCACAAAAACAGGATATTTGGTCCATTTGCAAATATGAGGCATATTGAAAATTCTGTTGAGATAAGCGTTTTATTGACTGTTATATTCAGATAAGGAATATAATGGATTTTACTCTAATCTGTTGGGAAATATTACCATACTGGCGGGGTATTTAATTGGAAACCTGTTACGTGATTGACAACGGTATTGTACACAAAGCCTTTTTAATTAGAGGAAGAGTAATGGTGAAAGGTTTAGATGAAATGAAACACGATGTTTTCATGTTAATAGTGCGATGAATCACCTGTAATCGATGTTTAACCTTTGCCTTTGTTCAGAATAGTTTTGAAATTACCCTTTTGGAATGTTTCGATTTTAAAGGTGGACATTTGATTGTTTTCGGATTTTTGTTTTCTCAAAAACAAAAAAAACAAAAAAAAAACGACACAAAAACCACAACAAACCAGTCGAACTACATATATATTCTACCGAACATATATATGGTCAAGTTATGCCAACAGTTTGTCTGGCTTTCCTAGAAGGCTATACACTACCGAATTGGTCTGATCTTCTTTAACACCTCAGACGTGTATCAAAACACTAACAACAAGTATATACATCTATCTGAGCAATTATTGATTAAGTAACGAAGTATATACTCAAGAGAAAATACCTCAGTATTTACATCGTATATCACATTTATTTTTCATTTTTATCTTTGCTTGCCGTAGGTTTGGTATTATATAAGGGGTTGATTGTAATAAGCCACATTATCTGTATCTTTTAAAGGAAAACAACCTTCTTCTCCCGTACAGAAATTTCAAATTAATTCAAGCTGTGATAAGTAATATAGAAAAAAATATGTAGAAGTACAACACAAAATGGACAAAATCGGAATTCGCTGTCGGCACTAACAGACAATAACGGGAGCCAAAATTCACTCAAATGAACAACAACTAGTGAAACCAGGTGGCCCGAAACGACAGGCATTTCCTGTGCCATATATTGTGCCTTTCATTTGGCTCCTATCAAATCCAATTTTGTAGCAAATAAATAAAATAAATTACAACATGTCATTAAAAATCGTTAAAAATACCCCACCTATGTTAACTCATAAAGTCTTAAAATACTCTTTAATATTCTCTCCAACAAATAGTTGTAAATATATCACACAACTTTAATCAATACAGTTCGCTGAGTAATTCCTCCATGAGAGAAAACATTACGTTTCTGTAACATCGTTTTGTAGAGTACATCTGATATAATTGTGAAGACAGGGAAGGTGGAACTTGAAGCAAAGTCACTTTTAAAAACAATGATTTTGTCTCAATACTATAATGTTTTTGTATTGGAAAACAGTCCTGTTATCTTGTTCTTTGTATGTACCATTTAATGATTGATGTTTTGTAGGATTTCGCACTACTAGTATTACTTCAACTCATTGACAGAATCTCATAATTTTCTGAAGTGGATGACGATTTGCACATCTTTAGTATCGAAAGTCTCTGAAAATATTGAATTCTTTTAATATATGTATGGAATGAGAAATCGTCGTGGGCGATGGAATAATACCAGGGGTAACTTGACCCACGATCATGAACCCCAAAAAAACTAATAAGAATTTGCCATTTATCTGATCGTTTATATTGTAGTTCTAAACCTGACGAAAACAAGATAATTCAAGATATGTTCAGCTAAAAATACTATAAATCTGTCAATAAAAAATGGTATTTAACCAAACTTGCTTGTCGAATTGTTTGGATGACCTTTTGCTGTGACGTCTGACATATATTTCCTCCCGATGTAATGGACAAGAAAGTTCGTAGATTAAGATTAGGTAGATTCGAGGAAATCTGTTAGAGTTATTATGTACTGTAATAACTATAGGCCAGTATATTGTTTAACAAATGTCCCGGATAATGTTTATAAAATAATGCATTTCAGTAAAATCTTTCCATATGCACATTTATGTTTCATATCCGATTCCTTTCAGCTGTTGATCATTCAAGCGTTCAATAATCTCTTCTAATCTTTGGATTATCAATAAACATGTTATGTATGGTCAATCATTTTCATTGTTTTATTGCATTAAAAGTGGCATTGGAATAATCAATAAATAAATTTTTAAAATGGCGTATGACAGCGCGTGTCCATCTCCAATCCCTCTTTACGTCACGAGATAATCGACCATTATTACGCGTATATTCAAATACATTTCTTGTTCCTTAACGCCCCGAATGATGTGTCATTTGGAATGTCTAGATTATGAACGATGTAACGATCAAAAGGCCTATAAAAGCGTTTCTGTGTTACATCTTCAGTGTCAGCGTTACAGAGTCATCCCGTCCGATTACAATTCTATCACACCCGCCCACACAAACTATTTCTCTGGAATGGTAGATTTCTGTGGCGACTTACGATCAGTACAGTTATTTCATTTTATTTTCAAGTCAGTACTTCGGAATACTTTGAAGAGCTAGGGTTTTTTTTCAATGGAATCGGGGCAATTTAGAATATACATTATTTTTACCATTAAATACATGTACAACTGGAATAGGTTAACTATGCTGAGAGTGGATGTGCATTTGTGTTGAATTAGACCGACACATTCAGTTTAGTTAGTAGTGTTCTGGTTTATATTTGATAGAAACTGTTACCAATTACCGTCGACTGGTGTCATTGGAGCATTGTTTGATTGTTTTCTCTTTGATCTCCACTTGTATCATCAGCGTCCATATTGGAATTTATACTATTTACATTCCCCTGAAAACAAGTCTAGTTTTTTTTATCTGTGATATGTATAGGCGTTTCAAACTCCAACTTTTAATGCTTTTGTTTTCTGCGACCATTTTATATCCGTTCCTTTTTCATTTCTTTTCATATGGTTTTGTATCGTTTGTTTAAAGGAGTGTATATTATCTGTAGAATGTTTATATAAATGTACATTAAGTTGTATTTATTTCAATATCGTATACATTGAATTATAAAATATATTTCTAAATAATATTTTGCGTGTTGTGTTTTCATTTTTATCTGATTTACGTCTTTCAGAATTATCAAACGGGTTATTTTGAGTTTGAGAACGTTGGATGCTTAGCAGCCATAATTCGTGTGAAGGGCTACCAATTAGATAATGGCAGTATAGCTGTAGGTAACATTGATAGGATCATGTTGTATGCAATACAAATAAATGGGGAATCGGAGAAAAAAGGAGCTGTACAACACCGTTTGATTATGGAGGTGTGCTAATCATATTACACGAAGCGCTACTAAAGCCAGATGCAAAACCTGGTACGTCGGAAAGTAAGCGTTTCTGGTACACATGCAACACCCATTGTGATGTCTTTCGTCAAATAAAGAAAAGTATGTAGGACATGGTTAACTTGTATTTCCTGTCATAATAACTGACTATTCCTTGCCTATTTGCGAGGCATTTATTTGCGTTTCACTTGAAACATAAATATTAACGAAACATAAGGAATCAATAATGTTGTCACAAAATAAGTTTTCGCTGAATCAGCTGAACATATATGCTATTGCGAAGCTTACGAATGGTACCCTTTAAAATTAATCATGAACAAGAATTAACTGACAGTTTTTACAAATTTATAAACGGGAGATTTCGCCAAGTTGTGTGTTAACAATATTGCTCAGGTTATAAACGATACATGATCACCAGAACAAATACCCTTTAGGGTCGAGATCAGAGGCCGAAGGAACAGGAAGAAAACAAAAATCCAAGACAAAAAGGAGGCGACTTAGTTGGAATTAGTCATGTCAAAAAAAAAAAAAAATCTTCAGAATCACTATAACATTTCTGCTTTTTGTATTTTAGCCAGTAAAAATATGTTTGACATTTTTTAAATAAAATGTCTAAAATCATAAAATCATGTAACAGTTCACCTTTTAATCTTCCCCGACAATTTTGCGTAATCGATAGAAAACTGAAAATAGTACGATAATCCTGGCGACAGAAACCCAATAAGTAGGATTTGGGCTAGAAATATTGAGCTTAAGGTTGCATGCCACGTCACACTCAGTCACATTCAATAACGCCTATGATAAGAAGGGTTAACTCTGGTGTCTTACGCGGACTGGACATTACAAAGCAATTCAGAAAGTCAAATTTCCGGATTTATTGGAAACGGAAGTTTAATATGCCCGCACATGTGACAATTGTCATGATTTCAAGTCCTATATAAGACTGCCGTTCGTTAACACCGGTGTAAATATGGCGACAGGAATCACATTTCGCTATGTCGCAAGCACAGCGTACAAGCCAAGCCACTCCAATACGGTTACGTTACACAGTTGTATTCATTTTGTCATTCATGAGAAGTGTTTTGAAGATAGTTTATCCCTGGCTTTTGTCAATATTTGTTTTATCTGGAAATAACGAAAGTATTGTGGCTATTTACCGGTACCAAAATATTTAGACTCTCCATAAATATCGCCAATGAAAATAAATTCAAACGATTAGTTCTTGCACGATGTAGCACGAGTAAGCTCGTCCGCCCTTTCGTTTACATTTCTTGTCCGAATGTTAACTTAAGAATTAATGATTGCGCAAATCTCAAAAACAGGAGACTGTTTAAGCAAGGAAAGGCTTAAAATCCAATATATTTTGCATTGGAACCCGTGATTCCAAATAGGTCAAAGTCAGTGTAACAAAAAAGTTTGTTTTTGTCCGGAATATTACCCCTGGACAATCACACAAATATTTGACTTGACATGTATATTATTCTGGACAAATCCTATTGATTGTGGGCGTATCCGTCAACGTAAAAGATCACTTGCTAAAACAGAATTATATTAATTAAAAGAAATGACGATTTTTAGAATGAATGATTGGAGAAATCCCAAACGTAGAAGGTAGGTAACAGCAGAAAAGAAAACAATCGATTTGGGCATGGTTCATCAAATATCAAGGTCAGTTTGATTAAAAATAGAATCGCCTTACCCTGTGCTGACCTAGGAGCAAATGATCACACAAAGAAGATGGGTACGTATGCAGATGGCCCTATGAAAAAGTCCTATTTGTTTTGGGAATGATTCTTGAACGGTAAAGAATACTGTTACTTGACTATTGAATTGCACTAAACAAGTGACCTGTCCCAAGGCTCACTTTAGAAGTAAGTGCAAATATTTTAAACTCGGTATGTGGATTGTGATTTCCCGATGAAAATGGAAGAATCCTAAATTTTTTGAGCCTCCGGTTTTTCAAAGTTAAAGATGATATTTACTAAAATGATCATTTTGCCTGGTTCCTAACCTCAGAACAAATTATCATGCAAAGCTCAAGGAATGTTATAATAATATAAGAAGTGATTTGTCAAAGGTTACGGACACCTTTTTCTGAAAATTAAATATCCGGAACCTTCCGTTTAGTTAGCAAATAGACATTTAGGCTCAAACCTGTCCTAATGAAAATGACGATGCATCATCAAAAGGTATTGCTTATGAATTGTTAGGGAGTGTGCTTCTTCTGATAGTTTTATCATTTTATCCATTATAATTTATGATGCTTGATATACTTTTATTACCCGACCGTATAATTTACCATCGGAGTGCTATCTGGATATAGACAATCATAGCCTGTCTATTCTGCTTTTTAACCAATACGTATTCACTAACTTTCATTTACCTTCTTATGGAACAAGTTGTTTTTCTGAATTTTATTAGAATTGTCAGTTGGTATGCGTTATTTGCCATTAGCATACTATATAAATATATATATGCTTTCTCCGTTCTTCCTTTCGTTACCATCCCTAAACGCTAATACATCATACTCTGTCCTGGTATGTCTCCTACGTTGGTTGATACTCCAGAAGTGGGACAACTCGGGAAGCTTGCAAGTTTTACTTGGCGAATTCAGATCATTCACATAATGTACATACACATACATTTTTTTACTTTAATCGCATTTATAAATCTTTTGCCTAAGAACCATCGGGTTATAATCTTGTTACTACTGACGTTACAAATACCGATAATGAGGAAAAAAGATGGAGGCGTATCATATTTTATGTATAAAGGCGGTTGTCAGTCATATTGCTAATATAAAATCCCATTGAGTATTTAATCATGGCTACTTTTGACTTCTGACAGAACGAGCATATGCTTCTAGTGTCTCTTGGATATCTCTCTGTCCTTGCTATTCAATATCCCTCTGTTTACATCGTCAATGGCGGATGCAACATGAATCAACTGCCCAACGCTACTAGACAACTTCATCACTCTCTCGCTCTTATTTCAATGCTGCAGTATTCGATCTGTCATCAAATGCTAATTTCCTTGTTTGATTTTGACTGCTAGCACACTATCGACCTTCACTTGTAATCAAGACGTCCAAACCACTGAAGCTTCACAGATGCAATAAGCGGAGAAACCGTCATCAAGAACGTTTGGTTGCTAACTCTCGACTATTGCAAACACTTCAGTCCACAGATATGATACCGGCTTCCTGGCATGGACATCTAGTTTTATATTCGACTTGAACTTGGACTAAGACTAAGATAATTGTTGTTCGTAATAAATTACAAAGAGCAAAATACCACCGCGTAAACACATAAAAACAACAAAACATTTCTTACACGTCAGGCGACATCTGTTGTTACTTATCCCTTTAATCAAAAAGGATGTTGGTCACCGGTGATTAAAGTCAGGGAACAAATAGCTATTAAATGAAACGTGGTAAACAGATCACGATGCCCGTACTATTCGGTAGACGTATATTTAAGTCTGGCTGAGTAGTTTATTGTTTAACAAGACATATCTATGGAATTAGTTTGCGACAGAGAATATCTCAAAGCAGGACTTTTATTGTGATAATACCAAGGAAAGGAAAGTCAACTGAAGTGTTGCCATGCTTGTCATTTAGTAGGTAAAGATAAAAAAATAAAGCGGGTGAGCAATAACGTTAATTTTTAGTTCTAAATGATAAGTGATATACAGGAAATTATGTAAAACCATGCTATCCAAGGATTAAACATTTCTATGCAAAAGGCTGTAGGGTATCTCTTACCATTACATATGGGTTCTCAATGGTTTCGTTACTTGATGGATATGAAGAGACATGTACTTTTTCAAATATTAGAGAAGTTCTGAAAAACATAAAAATCATCAAATTGACTGTTCATCGCGCCAAAGTAGACACTAAAAACCTTTTATAAGTGTTTGGTTAGCACTGTAAACACACAGGTATCAAGTTTAAAGGTTTAAAGATGTATTCTCTGAGAAGTAAAATGAGAAAAATCTGATTTAAACTTATATGCACCTTTGGAAAAAAGGTTTTAACGGCATAATAGAAAAAGCCAAAAAAAAATTAAAAAATGTATGAACAGTCAAACCAATTTAAAATAATATGTGATTTTAGTTTTTGTTTTTTTTCATTTTCAGAACAAATTCATACAATATCTTCCATGTGTTATCAGATATGTATGAATGTTAACAGAGTTGATAAAACTTATTCTTTTAACTCAGAAAAGCGATTTAAGTCATCCCAACCTCTTAGTTTTAAATGAAAAATACTCACATTTTTAGCCAACCATCATCTGATGGTGGGCTATTCAAATCATCCTGCGTCCGTGGTTCGTCGTCCGTCCTTAAACAATTCATGTTATCGGTATTTCTCAAGAAGTACCAGAGGGATCTTTCTCAAATTTTATATGTAGGTTCCCCTTGGTCCTTAGCTGTGCAGGGCAACTTTTGAGACTGATCGGATAAACAACATGGCCAACAGGTAACCATCTTGGATTTTGATAGTGAAAGTTTGTTATCGCTATTTCTCGGGAAGTACCAGAGGGATCTTTCTCAAAATTATATGTAGATTCCCTTTGTTCCTTTGTTGTGTAGCAGTGCCTGACATTGACGGTCACCTGCTCGCCAATAGCGGTTAAAGTTTTGCTCGAGCGACCAAAAGTTATCAAAAGTGAGGTAGTCACTGGCCTAACAGAAATAGGTTGGGCGACTGTCAAAAAATTAAAAANGAACTGTCCGTGATTTAGAAAATGTGATGATTTTTTTTCAGATTTTGTATGTAAATACGGCCAGGCCGTCTTCTTTGAGGTGCAAGTTTTGTGTATTTCTTGATGAAATACTGAAGACCTGAATGGAGTGGATCATGTCAGGTTTTAACTAGGGTTGAAGAATTAAAAATATAATGTTTTATTCTGTTTTACATATTACAAACATTGTCATATTATATGTAATTTAAATGTGTTGAAGCATTTTGTTAAATGCTGTGGACATATTTCTTCTCAAAATTATTTGGGCCACCAATATGTCATTTGGGCTAGCGCTTCAAATTTTTTACTCGCCCCCAAAATTGTGTTTTGGGCCAGGCAATGCAGGTTCTCCACTATCTTTTATGTTTCATGTTTACTTTTGAAACTGATCAGTTAAACAAAATGGCCTACCGATTTTTGACATTGAAGGTTTGTTAACAACGTAAAAAAAGGTGCGAGACGCTCGAAACAACCTGGAAGGTTATATAGGAGCTTGAAAATTCACGTGCTTCGGAATGATGAGCCTGCGCTGTTACACATATGGACGGAATGTTGACTTATACAATGACATCGTATATTTATGTCGGGCCGTGATGACGACTAGGCGTACGTGGACATGTCATGAACATCATGAACCAATTATATCTGAAGAGTGAGAAGCAAAACAGACGGGTTTTTTTTATCTGTAATAGTTTTAGCCTTATCAGTTAAATGTAACATGTAATGTTTTATTACAGTTTTACCTGTGACGTATCAGAAATTATCTGAAGAACAAAACAAAAAGCTTACTTAATCAGTTATGTGAAGATATACATGTCTTATATCTTCAAATGCTTCGATACAACTTCAGTATTTACCAGTCAGAACAGCACGTTCTATCGGTTATTTCTAAAGTCAGTCTAGATGACGCAACGATAGAATAAGTATTTGTCATTGATCATTTTTTCGACCCACAAGTATTTACAGTTTCACGGTTTATAGCATTGACTGCTTTCGTCGTTGATCTTCAAAAACGTGATAAGTAACAAATGTAATATTTTGTTTGCCGTTGAAAATCATGTCTGTATATATATATATATATATATATATATATATATATATTACTGGTATGGCAGAATATACCGATAATTTATACTGGTGCAAATTGAAAATATCGATAATATCTGAAATAAGAGTAAATACATTTGAAGTTCTGCAATATTCCCCATTTACGAAATTCAACGGAGAGAGTTAAAGATTCAAAGGCCGGGCGTAAGAATAGCCATTCATTGACCATTTGAGTTACCGTCATTATTTTAGATTGTATAACATACACTCCAACAGCGTAAAACAAGAGTTTGTGAGAGGACAATTTGTAAACCAGTGGGTAATGACGACACAAATTACCATGAGAACTTGAATGCTCTTCATTCAAGCTTTAGGAAATTGGTATTGGTCTCATCAAAGCCAAAACATACCATAAGGTATCAGCGTCTTCACATCCGGAAAAATATAGTTACAATTCTATTATATTATTTGCTTACTCAAGTCCTAAAATTCTCAAAAACAAGTTACGTCACATTTTCGATGAAAGTAATACCAGACCTTGTAAAGTTGCAACTCACTTGAAACGATATGATATAGAAATTCTTAAACACAGAAACAATAATAAAAATCAATATCAGACAACGTCTACTGTCTTTGCTGATAGCTACAACTTCTGTAATCCACCAAATAAAAGGCAATGCTACATTTCACTAGTTTCCAGTCTGGAGTCCATGTCAACCCGTATGCTGTTGATCTGCAGTTTTATATTAATGCTATCGTGACCAGTTATTGTCGAGTTAGATTTTAGCCGGATACGAAGCTGGTAGTCATAATGGCTCTTACACCGATAAAATGAAAGTTAATAAGATGGACCCGGAAGCTACGGAAACCTATATAACTAGTCCAGAAGACAACTAGTCGCTTGTTAACTCTTGGCACGCTAGGGCGATATTTATCTATCACATACGGTAAAAACTGGAGGGTTAATCAAATCATATGGACCAAAGACGGAAGCTGTTTTGGCTGTAGGGATTACAAACATACGTTCATTAAATGACGACAGGAATATACACTATGCATGTGAAATCTATATCAGTTGTCAATCATTGTAAAATGTATGGTCTCGAGAGTTATTGAGGTGTTGTCCATAATAGATAGTAAGTTTGATGTTGTCCAATCTGGAGTTTAAGTGCGATGTTGTACATGCATGCCGAAAAGTTAGTCAGATGCTGTGTTTTTGTTGATAAACATGTGATACAATTGCCCAAAATCCAAATTGAACCTTCTCAAAACCATTCGCTATGCACACTATATCCAAGATCAGAGACTCGGTTTATGCTAACTATTATATTGATCAGAGACTCGGTTTATGCTAACAATTATATTGATCAGAGACTCGGTTTATGCTAACAATTATATTGATCAGAGACTCGGTTTATGCTAACAATTATATTGATCAGAGACTCGGTTTATGCTAACAATTATATTGATCAGAGACTCGGTTTATGCTAACAATTATATTGATCAGAGACTCGGTTTATGCTTACTATTATATTGATAAAAGACTCGGTTTATGCTAACTATTATATTGATCAGAGACTCGGTTTAGGCTAACAATTATATTGATTAGAGACTCGGTTTATGCTAACTTTTATATTGATCAGAGACTCGGTTTATGCTAACTATTATATTGATCAGAGACTCGGTTTAAGCTAACTCTTATATTGATCAGAGACTCGGTTTATGCTAAATATTATATTGATCAGAGACTCGGTTTCGGCTAACAATTATATTGATTAGAGACTAGGTTTATGCTAACTTTTATATTGATCAGAGACTCGGTTTATGCTAAATATTATATTGATCAGAGACTCGGTTTATGCTCACTATTATATTGATCAGAGACTCGGTCTATGCTAACTATTATATTGATCAGAGACTGGGTTTATGCTAACTATTATATTGATCAGAGACTCGGTTTCGGCTAACAATTATATTGATTAGAGACTCGGTTTATGCTAACTATTATATTGATAAGAGACTCGGTTTATGCTAACTATTTTAGACGCAATCATGTGTGTTTCGTCCATCTTGTATGTGTAATGAGTTCACGATACATAAATAAAAATGGTTATATGTCGTCAAAGAGGTTTCAAAATCAACCTTCCAGGTACTTGTATATACCATGTACGGAATAGCATGTCAATCCTCATATGTACTTGTGCTTATATTTAATTTTGACTCTTATAAGTAATCTATTATAAGTGCGGACTTGTCAAACCGAACAATCCTACCAACAAACAGATAACTAGTGTACCTGTATTTTAAGGAGCGTGCTATTCTATATGTTCTGTATGCTACATTGACGTCACGTCATCAATAAACAGAACAAGATTTCCTGGAGAAAAATGCTATGTATACAATATTCCGTTGTTTGTATTTGAATTAATTTCAAATAACAAAAACAATAGATTCATGGTTTTGAAATTTCTTCAATACATGTATCTATTATAGAAATAAATACAACAGTGTTAACGTTTCTATCACCTCCTTAACAAAATATGTTTATCTTATAAAGCTGATCAATTCAATATCTTTCTCTTTTACACCCTTTCCTTGTCACAGAAAGAGATGTTTTGGAAGCTCGCAAAATTAGTTTTCAATTCCCGTTTGTGTTTAAACAAGCTGAGCCTTTCATATCAGACAACATAATTTAGATAGTAAATGAACAATTGTCGAGTACTTTCCGCGTCTGCCTGGGATGAAACCTCCTCCAACATTTCCACCCTTAACACCGACCACCATATGATTGCTATTGTACTTGACTGCAGACAGATCCTGTTACGTGACCAAGTCTCAAGAGGTGCATGGCTCCACATTCACTTCAATCTTACTCGGCGTTACAAATCTCAAGAGAGATCTGACATCGGCAACCCCCTCTGTCAAATACACTATTTCGTCTTGTCGTGAAAATGAACCAAATAAAAAACGAAAATGAAAAATGAACAGCGATTATGATTGCCACATGCAATTGGATCAAATTACATTAGACCTAAATTGATTGAGTTATTGAAATTGTCGTCGAATATAAAAGCCAGACCTACAATGGTACGTATACTACGATTGTGAAAAGTGTCGGAAAGAAGTGTAAAGCGGAGGTGTACACCTGGTCCTGGTTAGCTTTCTGTTTGACGAACTTGTTGACGTTCTGTCTGACATTCCGTTTAACGTCATGTTTGGCGTCGACTTTGCGTCCTGGTTGGCGCTCATTTGAACGTCCTGTTTGTTGACGACAATTACGAAGCCCTTTTGACTGACCTCCTTGTTCGCGGAGTGGTTAAAGTCATTGGTGACGCCTAGTTTGACGCTCTGTTTTGCTTTTCTGGCTCTGATTGAAGATCTGTTTGACTACTTTGTTGGCCTCTTGTTTGACGTCTAGGTTGACGTTCTGTTTAGATTTTTGTTTGATCTGATATTGTTTTACTGTGATAGTTTAACGAGGTAAGAAATGACATGAAAATAAGTTCAATGGGCTGCTTACAATTTCAAAAATTGAGAAACCGAATTAAGTAGTGAATTCTGAAGTGAATTACTTTTTTTGCAAGTAGTATAACATACATGAGTTTTGTAAATGTTTACAATATAAAATATAATTCGGTACTTGATAATTTGTTTGAAAATTGAGAACCATTTATAAAAGGATAAAGTGTTTAATACTCTTGAACTCTTGACGTAGGGTAGCTATGTAGGCGTGAATGTGCACAGTCCATGCTTTAATGTGAAAATAAGCACGAGCTTCAGACCACTCGCTCTTCATTTCTGTTCAATCGTCAGCGGTTACAGAAAAAGGGGTTTTGGTCCTACAGGATTATGTTTTATCTATCCGGTTCCGATGTTATGGTGGGTTGAGTATTCCTCCTCCCACGAGATACTCGTTGTTACGTTAGCAGCATTGCATTAAAGGTCTTCAGAAAATCTATATTATAATAAATTAATGGCGTATTGTACTGACATTGTTTAAGTGACTATCAATGTTTGGAATCATGAGGCAGAATAACAATGACAGCACTGAGTCATCGTTTTTGTGGTTGACTAAAACACATCTGGTATGATTATATAAGTAACTTGTGATAACCATCTCCAGATAAAATAGACTTACTGAAATCAGCATGAACGCACTAAGCTTTGATTGTTATGGTCAAACAGTCTTCCCGAACAATGTGACCTATTCCAGAATGTATTAACTATCTTTTTTTTACTCTCTCTATCGCTATTGAATTAGTTCGGTTGTTTATCTGTTGGTTCTGGTGAAGTTTGTTGTGTCAGAGAACGTCAATAAATCAGTTTGGAGGAGAATGTTGGTTATCCTACTAAAGGACAGTCAACCGTATTTTCACCGTTGTTAATGTGTTAGATTTTTAACGACTCCTAAATTAATATCGAAATTCAAATGTTGAACCTTGATATAATTAACTTATACTTTAATTATTAAACTTATACATAACGACGTTAACGTAGTCAAACTTTAGGTATTAAGGCTGATTTCAGTATAACAGAAATTAAAAGCATGAAAAAGAGTATATTAATATCCTTTTTTACACAACTGAAGACAAGGAAATGACACATTATATAACGTCCATGCATATACTTCTCTTTAAATGGCAATGTTTAAGCAACCCAGCCTCAAATCAAGATGGATTTGACCATCATAGTTAAATTTTATAATGATATGTTTTAAGAGACTACAAATAATAAAAGGAAAGCTAAGTGACCTAGATTGATTAATGAACTTTCGATAGCATAGCATAACATCCTGTAATAAATAAGCTAACCATGTCGTAAACATTGTTATTGTTAGGTGATTTAACGTTTATAACCTTCCTACGCAACAGCACTAAATAAAACGGAAAGACACAAAGCGTATCTATTCAACACGCTCATAATGCCCTTGGCTGTTCATTTATAAGTCGATAGAATATATATATAACCGAGGGATTCTACTATGTTTTTTGTGCATTCCAATGACTACAACGATCTTGGTCTGAGACTTGTTCGCTTTACCGCAGTTATAAAAAGAGAATGTGATCTTCGCATGGCCTCAGTATATATGAAAATGATAACAATGTCATTTCGTTGCGTTAAGTTGGGGCGCAAAAGAAATTAACATGCTATAATACCGTTGAACTATATTTTTATGAAGACATGGGCCTTAATGCATTTTTATTTAAAACGTTAATGTCGCTATGTATTGTTTATTATTTAAATAATATCTAATTTCCCTATTTGAGTCCTTATCAGTACAATGGTAAAGTATTCAAATTCATCGTCACCAATGCTAATAGACGGTCCGTACACTTTTATGTTTGAGATATTATCCTTTGTTATGCATGTTATTTTTATTGCCATTCTTTAAACTTATCTTCAAGAAAACACGAATTTGATATATCATATTTCTAAGTACGCCTATGAATATAAAAGCGTTCTTTTTCGGTTTCAATATATGTTTGCTTTAATAGTTTTGGAGGAGTTCTGAGTTGATACTGTCTATGAATGGTGTTTTTAGCTCATCAAAAGCTTCATTTTCATATGATTTGATGTAGATGTATGACACACTGTATTTCATGTTTAACATACTGTATCAATTACTAAATTTCAAAGATGCAGTCACCTGTACGTCAATCAAGTTACAAGATGGTAATTTCTGCTGTTGAATTTTTTAGTCTCCTAAGTCTGCAGTAGCCTTGATAGCCGCAATATTATCTTTTGAGTCATGTCATGGTTAATAATATACTAGCTTCAGTATTTTATTAGAAATTAACCAGTACTCCTGTAAAGTGTTAAAATTCATAACTTTATGGCTTTTATGTCCTCCCCTTCTGTTTCAACGGAAGTTACGACCTTTTTGGATACTAACGTTTTGGCCCCTACAATGAACGTCGAGTCCTAGGCGGATGCTTATGATGCTGTGTTATTCATTTTGGCATGTTGTATCAGTTACTGATTTTACCCCGTTTGCATTGAAAGGACACTTTTCATTGGTTAATAAAAAGGATTATGTGACGA
This sequence comes from Mizuhopecten yessoensis, assembly GCF_002113885.1. Classification (NCBI taxonomy): domain Eukaryota; kingdom Metazoa; phylum Mollusca; class Bivalvia; order Pectinida; family Pectinidae; genus Mizuhopecten; species Mizuhopecten yessoensis. The sequence goes on along the minus strand of NW_018408843.1, from coordinate 394,654 downwards.
TAGACCATACGCGTGATTGTAATATTTTCTAACAGACCAAAGCTCTTCAAAAAATCATCCCCTGCAAATGTACCGGTAAACAAGCAAGTCGCGTGACTGGTGTTATTTGTCAAATGAGAGCACCCGAATTTAATCTTGTTTGTATTTAGAACATTTGATAGCGGATAGACAGAAAATCTATTTAACCTCTAGATCTACTTAAAACCTATTAAGCTCACTATCAGAATTTCCCGCTAAACTAACCGCGAAGGTGACTTAAAGTAGTGTTTGTGAATCTGTCAAATGTCGATTTCATGTGTTTACGAGCGCTGTCAATAATAAGTATTAAACATGACGTCATTGTATATTGTTTATCTGTTGTCGACCAAATGACGAATGAAATGAGAATAAAAATATCCTTCACAAATATATCAGCTCACAGGCTCAGAAATAATAGAATCGTGTAGCTTGTTTTTGAAAAAAACAACCAGATAGGCATCACGTGAAAATTGTAAGTGCATGCAAAGGAATAGCCTATGCTAAATAATATGTGTGTCTCCTTACTTATCATAGGCAAATGGACACTGAGCTAGATAGTAAAAAAAGCATTCATGATGTTTTATGGGAGGAATAGATATATATTTTGGTGGCATATATAACTCGGGATTCGAATATGTCAGAAATATAATCAACTCAGGTCGCAAGCGTCCTCCGTTGATTTTTTCCCCAACATTTTCTCCCCCTCGTTATATGTTCCATTATAATACTCGCACATACGTTGATTATTTCTTAAATTTTAAAGGATGGAAATGAACCCATCGTGTGGGGTCACATACGTTAAATGTTCTATTTGGGGTTTAATGTCCTTGATCCCATCGTTCCGGAATCACAGACGTAATATGTTCTGCTCGGGGTTTCATGTCCTTGACCCCATCGTTCCGGAATCACAGACGTAATATTTTCTACTCGGGGTTTCATAATAATAACAATAATAATATACAACAATTTTATAGCGCCCTATATAATTTGTAAAATTACTCTAAAGCGCTTTACAACATATTGATAATAGTAATGGTTATAATTGTGAAAAAAGGCTTACACGCACTTTCATACATTTAAGCAAGCAATGTGCACATAATTGAACAAATAAAAGGGTGGTATTTACATAAAGTCTTTGCAAAGATTCTAAAATGCAGACGTGAAGAGGTGAGTTTTGATGTCCCTCTTGAACTTGGCCAGGGTATTGGACTTTCTAATTGCAGATGGTAAGCTATTCCACAACGTAGCCGAAACCCTCCCAAAGCATCTGTTTCCGTAGGTCACAGTACGAGATTTTGGGACACACAACAAAGATTCTGATTCTGACCGCAGTGATCGTGACGGCTGATACAGGGTAACAAGCTTCTGTATTTACTGAGGAGCTGTTCCATTCAGTGCCTTGTATGGGTACACCAGAATTTTGTACTGCGATCTGTATCGTACAGGTAACCAGTGCAACGAATAGAGCACAGGTGTGATGTGCTTTCTCTTTCGAGTACGAGTACCTAGCCGTGCTGCAGTGTTCTGGACCCTCTGCAGACGACTAGTGAGTTTGTCAGATATACCACAGAGCATGGCGTTACCATAATCCAACCGAGAAGGTAACAAGGGAATGCACCAAAATCGTGCATGCATCTGCAGTTAAAAACTGCCGAATATAGCCGATGTTCCTGATCTGGTAGTAACAGGATTTGACAATAGCGTTCACTTGTTTCTCTATGTTCAGTGAACTATCAAAATATACCCCTAGATTTTTAACAGATGGAACAGTCTCAATAGGTCTGGCACCGACCTTGAGCTGGAGAGCCATTGTTTGCTGACACTTTGGTAAAAAGACGATTAGTTCCGTCTTTTCCTGATTAAGCTTAAGCATGTTGGCGTTCATCCAGAAACTGATATATGTCAGACAAGCTTCCAGACTTTCTGAGACGGTATTCCAACTGTCCTGTGGTTTGATGACCATGTGCATTTGTGTGTCATCAGCATAGCAATGATAGCGAAGGCTATGGCGAAGACAAATCTCTCCAATCGGTTTGAAGTACATACAATGTTTTCGTGGTCCTAACACCGACCCTTGAGGAACCCCGAAATCTAGTACTTTGTCATGTGAGGTGGAAGATCCGTTGGCAATACGCTGTCGTCGTTCACTCAGGTAAGACTGTATCCAGCATAGTGCGGTATCAGTCACTCCATAAGAGTATTCCAGACGTTTATAAAGTATGCCATGGTCGATGACGTCAAATGCAGCTGACCAGTCCAGCATGACAAGCACAGCTCTGCACTTGTTATCAAATGCAGAAGCTATATCATTATGAACACGTTGGAGGGCCGTCTCAGTAGTGTGTCCCATGCGGTAGACCGATTGCATGTTGTCATGGAGACTGTTTGCATGGAGATGAACCTCTAAACGCCGGGACACAACCTTCACCAAGATCTTAGACAGAAAAGGCAGGTTTGAAACTGGGCGGTAGTTTTTCAACTCATCCATGTTCATTCCTGGTTTCTTTAACAATGAGGTAACTGAGGTAATCAAAGGAAGCAGTGCTTCAAGACATTGCTTTAATAGGTCTGTAGGCAGTGGATCAAGCTCACAGCACTTTGATTGCGAGGTCATGATAATGTCCTTGACCCCATCGTTCCGGAATCACAGACGTAATATGTTCTGCTCGGGGTTTCATGTCCTTGACCTCATCGTTCCGGAGTCACAGACGTAATATGTTCTGCAGGGGATTTCATGATTGGACCCCATCGTCCAGGGCCACAGAACTAGCACGAAGCTAGAAGCCGATCGTACACTTTTATTCTATCACATAACAGCGGAGACTGCAAAACAAGTTTGCTTTCTTTAATTTACTCTAAGCAAAATTGCAGAAGAAAGCATTGACTCTGCAGGACCCCAACAGTAGTCGCCTCTTACGACAACCTTCTTTGGGATAAAGCAGGCCCATTATTTTCCTGAAGCAGCAGTATGCTTGTGGCTATATGTCCTAAACGCATGTGGTGACATATAACCCCAAACATGCAAATATATCTTACGCAAATTATCACTTTCAGTGGTTGTTATTTTACTTTTACTGGAGAACAATTTCTACAAGCTGATGAAAAAAAGTAAGCACGTTACTATGATGGTGTCAACAAACTTTCCTCAGTAGCAAGCAATAGCTAACTGCTGATTTCCACTTGTCATATGTTACATTAAGAATGAAACTCTGAACTGGCTATGCTGTATCAGTATAAGCAATATGTAGTGTTTATGCTTTTCGGAGCTAGAACCGATGCTTTCATTCTTTTCACTCTGCTGCTCGAACCGTAAGGAATATAATATGAAATACTTTTATTTTTTAAATATTCAACTCTCAACCAACCTTCATTCTCATCTTATTTTATTATGATAGACCACTTGTGTTTATTATATAAGTCGTTACTAGACTTTTGCCCACTCATACTGGTACGTTTTAAAAGTATACGCATACGGATAGTGAGTAAATACCACGGTTAATGTTCCAATGGGGACAATGACCTAGCTGCTGCCACACCTTGAGAGCTAACATATTGATTGGCCATGAACTCACGACATCAGGGTTTCCCAACTGGCTTTTCGACAAGATTTAAATCGGACGAAAAGCTATCAGTTCGATAACTGCAACCGCGGTTGTAAGGTTTTATATCTATTTAACTGGGGAAGTGTCTCATTTATTGCTCCCTTAGCACATGAGTGGATAGTTTAACAATGCACCTTTTGAGAAACACTGGTTACAATTGATAATTTATTAGTGCTATGGATTTCTGAAACTGCCTGGGAATCTTTTCAACGCAGGATGATATCAATTAACATATCATAAGTTAACAATACACCCGCCTTGTCAACTTGTTACATTGTGCCATGATTTCCATAAATTCTCTTGATGATGTCTTAATATCTTACCGTCTAATGCTAATCAGGACTTCTTTGTTATTTGAAATCTAATAAAGTCGTACGCACATTGACATTGCTCAACAGATACAATAGTCATAGAACAACAGGACAAAACACAAAAGCAGAATCACATCGCTAGGGCAATGAGCGCATGTTCAAATCTGGAATGGGAGCTAAAACGGGTTCGAAAACAGTGTCAAAGTAATATAAGAGAAGAACAAGAAAAAGTCAATGAAGGTTAAGAACAAAACCTAAGGTCAGGTGGTCATCCTGTATATAAAGGGTGTATCCGAAACTATCCAGAGGATATATCGCGGTGTTGGCATAGCAACAGCCATGAAGCTCCAAGAGACGCTTCGCAAAATCCTAGTTCACCCTAAGGATAAAACAACTAACAAGAACGCCCCAGAATGCGTATACAGAATCGGTAGCAAAAACTGCGATGCATCGTATACTGGAGAGACTGGAAGGTGATTTGGGGTCCGCCTTGGTGAACAACGGAAAGATACGGAAACCCAAGAAGGTAGGACATTCACCAGATCAGAAAAGAAGCAGTCGGAGTCCCAGATAAATAAATCGGCAATCACAGACCATGCCACACAGGAACATAATGTGATTGACTGGGACAACTCCAAAGTTTTGGACAGAGAGAGCAATCTGTTCAAGCGGCAGATAAAGGAGGCCATCTGGAGACGCCGCAGTGGGCCAGTTCTAAATCGAGATGAGGGGGCTCAAAGACTCTCGCACATCTTTGACCATGTTTTAAACAAAGTGTAGCCGAATCGAGTCATTTCGGTACATATATAACAACTATTGTACATTCGCTTACAGCGTAGCCGAATCGACCCGATTTGGTGGACAACTCGTACACATTTTACACCTTTGTGTGCATACGCTTCACTTGCCATTTGTCTTATGAAAGTGACAGTGTACATATCGCACTAGTCATCGAAACGTCATATTGAAAATCTTATTGGTTGTGTAAAAAGAACTGTTCATATTACATTCCTACCCATAACCGTAATGATATTTGAGAAAGCTATTGACAAAAATCCTTATATCTTGTTCCTGTTTTTCCCCCAAGAAACCTTCAATCAGATATATAATAAGGTCATGCCATTGCAATTAGCTGAATGCTGTGTTCTTAACGTTTGTTTTGTTTTATAGCAGCACGTGGTTAAGTTTCCAAAGCTCGCGCGTCAATATTATAAAGAGAAATAGCTCTTACCTTAGTTGCTGATGATGCAATATTCAAACACATCGTCCATAAAAACGTGCTATTCTGATTTCCCATATTTTCCTCGTGAAATAAATTTATTTCTGAACTCGAAATGATCTGAAAATAACTTAGTGCTCTGTATTTCGATTATTATTGAAACGAAATAAAGGATTATAGCTGTTTTATCGCTTCAAACTGTCAAGCTAATTAAAACATATAAAACCAAACATTAATTGAGGCAGATAAACGTTATCGTATTGTAAGATTGATGAGGATCAATAGAGTAAATGTGTCCGAATAACTTTGCTAATTTAGTAAGGTTGGATGTATATACAGTGGGTAAATTAGTCTGAGTTACTTGGTCAGCTCTGTAAGGTAACTTTACTAATTTAGTTAGGCTGAATGTATATACAGTGAGTAAATAAGTCTGAATTAATTGGTCAGCTCTGTAAGGCTGGATGAATATACAGTGGGTAAATTAGTCTGAATTACTTGGTCAGCTCTGTAAGGCTGGATGTATACACAGTGGGTAAATTAGTCTGAGTTACTTGGTCAGCTCTGTAAGGCTGGATGAATATACAGTGGGTAAATTAGTCTGAATTATTTGGTCAGCTCTGTAAGGTTGGGTATGATGAGTTTGAATAGCAAAACCTCACTGTAACACGAGTGTTGTGTGCGATACACTGTATGCGTGACTCCCATGGTAGCATTCACCTGGACCAGCGTCTCCGTTTCGTTACATGTTGATTAATCAGCATGTAACTTACCCATGGTCTGTGATGATTTCGGGTAGGGTATCACTATCACTGGTGTCCTAACAAACCAATCAATATGTGATGTACGATACTTGTAAATATACAGTTACTGTTAACGTTGTAGTTTATAATTATGGTTTTGTCTAAGTTTTTATCTCTTCAGTGACGGAGAATAGTATTAATTAGAAGAATTTTAAATATAGCTATATAATTTGTAAAAAGCAGAACATTTAAAAACGATATAATTCTTTAAATGTATAATTGATACAAAAAGGTATTAATGGGCGGATTGATTGAATGTTTGACACTTCGGCCTCCCATGCAGGCGGCCGGGTTTCGAACCCCGGAGTCGTCGTTCACATGAAATATATTCAGAAAAGGTATTTTTCTCCTGATCATGACCACACAACTCCACGGTGAAGCATAAACTGGTCCGGGATGGATGTTGCGGTTTTTGTGCTGTAGCATTCAAGTAAGGTGGCACTATAAATGATGCCGTTGGAAGCACGGTCCCACTACAAACAGATCACACTGCATCTCCAGAACACACGCAGGCATACACACATAGGGAAATATTGCCAAGTGGCATATGACTAGTAGTTAGCGCCTGATAAGACAGCTTCTGCGAATTCTTCATACTTGTTTTGATTAATGTTATGTTTATTGTATCAATTTATGTCTATATGTTTTAGAGTGACTTATTCAAGCTGGATAGGGCGCTATATCAAATGTTGTATATTATTATTATTATAAATGTTATCATAACATTTCCTTAGTCACAATGACATTGTCATTCCTTTAAGGTTCAATATATTGATTTTGTCAGAATGGCATTGCCCCTTCCTTTGATGTTGAATATAATCGATACTTTAACTCTGCAAAATATAATTGCCCCTACTGTCAGGTTGAGTATGATCAGTACAGTAACCTTGACAGAATAACATTGCCCCTCCTTTAAAGTGGAATATTACCAAATATTGGAACTTTTTTAAAATATCATTGTCCCTCCTGTAGGGTTGAACATAATCAATAAATTAACTTTGTTATAATATCATTACCCTGCCTGCGAGGTTGAATATAAACAATAGTGTAACGTTGTCAAATATCATTACCCCGCCTGCGAGGTTGAATATAAACAGTAGTGTAACTTTGTAAGAATAGCATTGCCCTTCCTGTGAGGTTGAGTATCATAGATAAAGTAATTCTGTCAGGATAGCATTATCCCCCTGAAAGGTTGAATATGATAAGGATAACGTTACTCCTCCTGTAAGGTTGAATATGATAAGGATAACGTTACCCCTCCTGTAAGGTTGAATAGTATACAGGTGGTTAACGTCACGTTGGTTGAATATGACCATTCATGTAAATGAATATACATATTTTCTCGGAAACGTTGATGCCATTTCGTTTACTGCTCCAATACATTTAAATTATTAACGAATACATAGATTTGTGCTTACTGGCAGTGCCTTTGTGTTTCTGTGTCATTTTGGCTTGACCGTTTCAAAAAATTTATTGACATCAAAAGTGTATGATACCTACCTCATTCATTTTACATGTTTTCGTATCAGGATTATACATGTATTCGTTCTGCTCGGAATTCAGCATGGAATGAGTTTTGATTCTCGCATTGTGATTGTATATTTGTTTTCATAACCTTGAAAAACGGAGACGATTAATCTCAGTTTTTAACCAAATACCTATTTGTCGAGAACAGTTTTTGTAAATGATAGTAATATTAGGAAAATATAATATTTAGTGTAGATTGTATTTCATGACATTGTGATTGGGCAAGTGATGTATTGTAAATTGATCGTCTATACGGGTGTTATAGAGGATACCAATTGTGTAAGGTATTACTGTTCCCTCTCCATCCACAGTGTGATGACGAATTGGTAGATATGTATGCGTACAGTGATGAGAAAATTATTGTAAAAACTAGGTAACGACGTCTGTCAAAAACACATCTTTTATTGAAAAGTAAAACGACATCAGTCGAATTCATCACTCGCAGAGAAGCTACGCAATTATATTTTATAGATATATACGTACACATAATATGATTTTTATCATACTTAAACTGTATTCATTAAAAACTATCCTTTTACAATTATATCATTGAACCCATTCCTTGTCTATTACAGTTTATTATATCTGACAGAGTAACGTTATTATTTCTCTGAATAATTGAAAAAAAACGGCACAAAACCTACGAAAGTTACTGAAGTTGACCACTTTGGTCTTAAAAATGATATCCTTTTGCCAATTCTATGTTTGAAGGTTTTTCTCAGCGTGTTTTTATCAAACGTTACGTTTATATATTATATCAATTTTGTTCTTGATCTTTCATTAAGGGGTGAAATGATAGGTATTGAAATGTAATTAGAATCCATTCTTTATTTTAACGATTTAATATCTATTTGAATACAAAAATAATAACATTTTACATGTATTTTAGATATTTAAATAATGATAAAAAAGTAATATTTTATATATTTCACCAGAGATACAAACAACAATTATGCTAAGCTAAATCTCACACGACACAATGAACTTACACATTCTGATTCAAATTCTTTACACATGCATTTTCATTTAAAACATTTGCTCTTTTTAATTAGGTCAATGTATAATAAAGTGCACGTTTGTCATCAGCATAATTAATGTACGACTTTATTAGATGTCACGGCTTCTCTTCCAGCATTTAGTCTGACTTGATATTAACCGTCCCGCTCGTAGGGCCATAATACCTACAAACATATCGTTTAGCCGTAAGCACTTGTTAATTCACCAATTGAAAAATTTGAGTAAATCTTTAATCATTTTTACAACCATAATTGAATAGTTTATATTATGTGTTTACATTTTCTGTTCTCATGGCGCCGATTAAGCATTTGATATCAGTGATATCCAGACGTGTTTTTGTTTTGTTTTAGCGATCAGATAGTACCTAATAAATATTGGCATATGAGTTTCTGCTCCGGTAACTCGGCTGCTTCGCACGTGCCAGGACCCTGTACCAACCACGACCGTACCAGGAACTTGGAGAAGACAGGCCATAGTTGTTTCTGTTGCTTTTGTAGTTTACTCCATCCCCGTACGTGACGTATGGTGTAATCCTTTGACTTCCAGTCCATCTGCCGCCATTACTCCATGCACCACCCCTTCGAAATAGATTGAAAAGTGTATTGTCGTTTACTCTGCTTGTCTCGGATCTTCCCCAGTAATCTTGCGGGTATGTTGGTGCCACCCTTTTCTCAGAAGACGGAGCATCCATGGCTGAATCGTCATAGAACTGCCTTAGATTGTTGTAGTAGTCATCGTCATCTACTATCCCGCTGTATGCATCTGTAATAAACAGAACAGGTGAGTCAGAACACGTCCATTTATTTGTGCTATCTACTATGAAGCATGATCCCAGTTATTTAAATGATTAATGAAATGTATCAAGCCAAAATGTGGACAATGGTGATCTCAGTTGTGAAGACAATGTGGATATGCTGTCAAATATTTCTAAACATTTTATACAAATTGGTAAGTGTGGATGATTGGGGTTGTCTATCGATTTGTCAACTTGAGTGTCATTTCGTACAGGAATAACAACTAAGAGTACATACGCTTATAGTGTAGCCGAATTGACAGCGATTTAATTACCTGAACCAGTACACACTATCACCTGTTGGTGCAATATTTCACTGGACATTTGTCTGATGGAGGCGACATTGGTTTTGCTATATAAACCTCTATACAACGTCGCCCAAACTTAATATATGGGTTTACTTACATGATAAAACAAATATATGTATGAACTTTTGTACCTATTTATGTGTACAGCAAGCCTTTGTGCACCGAGTAAGCCACAACAATTAATCATCGGTAGAGTGAGATAATAGGGATATTACTATCACGAAAGAGAAACTTCACTATAGAAAATTCGAAATTATCTCACTTATCGTACAGCTTAGGGGCTGATAGATAAAAAATGTTGTTTTGTTCTTGATTTAGAAAGGTATACATGAATGACGTGTTCAATAAATTTTCTTATAATCTAAAGAAAACGTTTTTTCGATATTTCTGAAATTGAAGTTGAAAAGCTTGCCGTTTTTGGCAAATAAAAATCAATGCGGCCAGGAGATAGGCACAGTCTGTTCTCAGAGGAATGCCAACAGTCTACCGGGAAATCTTGTCTTCGAAATCAGCACGGATACTTTGAACTAGAAACTCAAGGATTCTCACGATGTCATCCTCAATTTATTTTATCATCCGGGTATTATCGTGCTTTTTTTCGCAAAACATACTCCAAAATAGCTAGCAATCATATATTCATATTGCCTTTCGGCTTTCATCAGTAAGGTATGATGTACAGCACATTTTTGTAATGTAGTGTATTGTGCGGCATAATACAGCTGTAGTTCTAACTTAATGTTACTAAGAAGTGTGGAAATGTAATCGCTTGGTAAAATAACTATTTTAACCAGCGATAAAAAAATGTTAAACAAGGATTATTTAAATCTTTTGTAATCCAATACAAACGAAGACAGGTCCATATCTTAATCATTAACGGTAGAAGAAAATATTGTCATACAGACGCATGATGAGATAATATTTTATTTTTTTTCGAAAATTTGGGAAATAGTTGGGTTTTCTTGGATATTAAGTAAGCTTAGGAGTTTTACAAGCAGTAAATGTAACAGTGTTTGTAAAAAAAATATGATATTTTATCTGTCGACATAACTTCATACGTCTACCAATCATACAATTCGGTTTGTGTTTATCGACTATCGGGGACAGAAAATATCGACTATCGGGGTCAGGAAATATCGACTATTGTGGTTAAGAAATTTCGACTATCGGGGTCAGGAAATATCGATTATCGGGGTCAGGAAATATCGACTATCGTGGTTAGGAAATATCGACTATCGTGGTTAGGAAATATCGACTATCGTGGTAAGGAAATATCGACTATCAGGGTCAGGAAATATCGACTATCGTGGTTAGGAAATATCGACTATTAGGGTCAGGAAATATCGACTATTAGGGTCAGGAAATATCGACTATCGTGGTAAGGAAATATCGACTATCAGGGTCAGGAAATATCGACTATTAGGGTCAGGAAATATCGACTATCGTGGTTAGGAAATATCGACTATTAGGGTCAGGAAATATCGACTATTAGGGTCAGGAAATATCGACTATCGTGGTAAGGAAATATCGACTATCAGGGTCAGGAAATATCGACTAT
>NW_018408843.1:371293-377223 GCF_002113885.1 Mizuhopecten yessoensis | reverse complement strand
GGTCAGGAAATATCGACTATCGTGGTAAGGAAATATCGACTATTAGGGTCAGGAAATATCGACTATTAGGGTCAGGAAATATCGACTATCGTGGTTAGGAAATATCGACTATCAGGGTCAGGAAATATCGACTATTAGGGTCAAGAAATATCGACTATTAGGGTCAGGAAATATCGACTATCGATGTCAGGAAATATCGACTATCGATGTCAGGAAATATCGACTATCAGGGTCAGGAAATATCGACTATCGATGTCAGGAAATATCGACTGTCGGGGTCAGGAATTGTCGACTGGTGTTTTGTTTCATTTGGCTTTTAAGCTGCTGGCTCTTTTTGAATGATCGACCTGATGGACTTAACAAATTATGAAGGTGAATGAAATTAAGCATGCACCCCGTTTACTATCAATGTAATAATGCACGGTTCTTTTATTTATATGTATGTCTTACTAAAGGTTGATATAGATTGGAAAAGGGGATATGTAACATGAAAGCGAATACGATTACACAGGGATTTAACATCTGACACAAGTTAATAGATAGGCCTTAGTCACAAGTGTTTACATCATTAGTCTACGCCTATGAAGTAACATTTTGACTCCGTTTTGAGCTTAACTCAAGTTCGACAAAGGTGTGAAATTCATCTTGTTCAGTATGTAACGCTTTTACTGTGGATACATGTACTTAATTGTAAAGCAGGCGTGTACATTCTGAAATACAATTATGGAAAGAGAAAGATCTCACATCATTATTAATTTGTTTAATACTTCACTCTTGTTTTAGAATAATTGTATAATATATACATATATTAATAATTTGAAAGTAAATATGACAGAATGAATCACTCTTATTTGAAATAAAGGAATACTACACCATGTGATAGACATCTTTTAAAGGTTCCAGCCCTATTTTAGCATTCCCTTTCCATATCATTCGTATTCCATGCTTTTGTTTATTGTTAGTAATATTTATTTTAACCGCTCTACAATTATTCTAGAACATTCTAAAACCACTGGTGTCTCCCAAGAGGCACACTGCCTAGGGTCAGAAACCCTCGACTTACATATAAGTAATTGTTCAGTCACCTGTGAGTGGCATCATGTGTTAATTAACTGTATTCGACTCGGTAAAAGAGGGACGTTCCGAAATTTCTTTTAGCCATATTAGCACTAATGAAGAAACTTGTGCGATCGCTATACTTTGCCTGGCGATATCACGATTCCATATAGTTACCTGTTGTGACGTGAGGTAACACCGCCAGGTAAACAGCAAGGTACAACAGAGTCTGGTCCATCACGGGAGGGTGTCGAGGTGATCTGCAACATACGATACAAACAATCCATGATAAAGGGCTAAATGATACGTCAAGTAGAATATTGTTTTTGAAAAGAGGTGTTTGAGTATTGTTATATATGGTCTATTGTGATACATTTGGATCTCAGGAATATGAGAATGGGGTTTGATTTGAAAATCGAATAAACATGGTAAATAAAAACCTCTGATGATTTGATAATGTTAAAGCAGAGATCAAAGGGAAAATGCATTAAACTTGTTCGGATGCAAATGAAATGTACTGCTTCGTAGTTCCCATTGAAATAGCTTTGATTCCTCACCCTATGAACATGAAACATAATTCAGTCATTAGATTTCTGTTGGACCAATGAATAATTAAACGCATACAGTAGCTAGGATCATGCAGCAAACGGAAAAGTATTGTCAAATGAATCAGATTCAATTTTAAATGGTAAATGAGTCGAATATAAAAGGGGATGCAAGTTATTTACATAGATGATTTTATGTCGCGACATATAAACCCTCCATTAGAGTGTTTGACAAGTATTGTTAAAAGGTTGCTACGAACATCGCCCCCCTTAGGGTGCCGCTCCCCCCTTCTTGGTGCCTCCATCGTTTTGAGGTTTTTGATTGGCTAATATACCACGCTACAATCTGATTGGCTGTAGGCCTCTTTCTTCATCTTGAAGAAAAATTTCAACGGCGCCATTTTGTGGCAGCATATTTTTATAAATTATACCAAATTTGCCTTATTGAAAAACCCACCCTTACATGCCACCCTTTTTAATATTGTTTGTTTTGTGATCTATATATATATATGTGTGTTGGTGTGGGCGTAAGCGTAATTCTGTCGAATCCCCACCTAAGGATGTAAATTGACAGTAAACATCATTTTCATAGTTTGTGTCATGATGTCATTATAATAAATTGTCATCTTATGATGGCCTTATTCAATTCTATATATGTGTTGAGTTTTATGTGGAGTAGGCATAAAAAAAGAATATGAAGACAATTGAGTTTAAGAGAAATGACTCTTGTTCTATTTTGTTTATTGCATTCGGCATTGTCACTGGTAATAAAACAAATCAATTCTCAATCATGGAAATCGTCTCTGAACCTCTGAACTAATAGTCCACTTAACCGAAACAGAGATTAATGTGGCTAGTCATGCTATCCCAATTACTTCGAGACATCACGGCTTTTAACCGACATCGAGAAACTCTGTGTTAATACTTATTGGGCTCTGTCTTCGTTTAAAATGATCAACAAAGCTGTTGACAAATTCAATAGACTGCATTTCTAAGACGTTTTATCTTACCGAAGGCATTTCATGTGTAACCGAGTCATATAAGACAGTCAAAGAAATTCAATTAACATTTAAAAAATATATATTCATTTTTTAATCACAAACGGTTTATAAAAAACACAACTCGGTCGGGCGCCGACACGTTAATTAAATTGTTTTATAGTTGATGTATCTAATCGATATACATACCATAGCGTTGAAATAATGTTATCATCATAAAACTCATGTATATTCATCATTAACTTATACTTCATTTTAGTTTGCTTATTCTGTAACGGTCGATAACACATCATATGTCATTGCTACGTTTGTCGTTTTTTAGTACAAAAGATATTTCTGCATAAAATAAGCCTAGCCCAGCTAGTCGGACTGGAATGATAGCTTGTCGAAAAACATGACACGAGTACCAATAGCGAGCATTGTCCTAGGTAGGGTTTTGTCAGTGCTACCCAATTATCGAAACAATCATTATCCATAATGATACTTTCCTTAAAATATGTATATTTTCAGTCTTTTTTCATTCTATATTTCTACATGTTTGCCAGTATTGAGTTCCGTGGCAAGCTGTGAACAGTTTGAAGGCGTTCCTTGTGCTAAGATGGCAGGATTGTTAAGAAAAACTTTGCCAAGTCCTTCAATTTCACATTCAGATTTATATCGACGATGTCCTATTTTTTTACATAACAAGAAATTAATTGACCACGTAGATCGGATATAATCTCCTAAGCTCGTAAACAAAGGCGCTTCTACCTCAGCTGTTTTTCTCAATATTTGTTTAGAACATTACCAACAAGGACTAAGATGTATAACAAGTGGGGGCGGCTGACTCTTTCTGGAATATTACTTTTCTTGATAGTACATGTAGCTTCCTGTTTACCATACATACGGTTTTAACATCAACTTCTGACTGACAAACTTGCAACACAGATTTTCCAATTAATGCAGGTTGCCGAACACATAAACAAGTTTTATAAGCGCCATCATGTTCTCAGTGGAAATTATGTTATTTTTTGAGCGATATGAAGGTCGATACTTTTCCTATGCTCATAAGTGTGCCTTGTAATAGCTGTGTCGTCACTTTCCAAGTTCTCTCCTTGGGATATGACATCATTTGTATTTGACCTAGATTTTCATAAAGCAGAAGACGCTTTCCTATCGGAACACCTTGTCTTATTCCCCTTGAAAGTGTCCAACGCCTCCATGTAAATCTATTTTCCATTTGGAACACCTTGTCTTATTCCCCTTGAAAGTGTTCAAGGCCTCCATGTAAATCTATGATGTTCTCCCTGTTTACCTGTTTATTAATTTTGAATTGGAATTGTGGTTTTGTTGACGCTTCTGTATTTATTCTTTTGTTGTTTTATTGTTTACTTTGTTCTTTATAAGCTATGTAGGACACATCTACCATTACGTTTATCATATATCATTTGTTTGTCGTATAATAATGCGAGAGCATGGGTAAGCTTTAAAAACCCGATTTATATTTTTTTTTCAATAATATGTTGAAATGATTTATGACGAGAAATTTGCATTAAAATTTCTTATGTACCTAGTTTCTCATGCAAAAAAGAAAAATAATGCAGTTCTAATTTAGGTCTGGAACCTTACATTTATTAAGTAATGCAAAAATTATACCCAACACAATATGCGTGTTTTATTTGTGGTCAACCTAAATCCCTAGTAAGGCATTTCACTTCTCTATGTTGATGATCATCTTCAGCTTTCCAAGTCTTGAAGTGGTGGCCTTTTTTTTTTTTTTTAATAAATGAAAACCTGAGCATTTACATTATTCTTTGTTTTATCATAGCACTATCCATAATTTCAACTTTAATTGACATTAAAAAATGATGTTAACTTCTTTTCCGTTTCCATTTACGAAACATCTTCCAGCTAACAGGCATTTTCTCAAAATAATAAAATTGCATTCAATGCTTGATAAACATCTGAAAGAAATAGCATTTAAAATGCCAGAGCAACGTTTTTACAATATAATTTCCATTTTAGACGTATTCCTATGGGACACATTTTCCTGACTGTTTTTAACCGTCTCAGGTTTAGACGTATTCCTATGGGAAACATTTCCCTGACTGTTTCAACCGTCTCGGGTTTAAACGTATTCCTGTGGGACACATTTCCCCGACTGTTTTAACCGTCTCGGGTTTAGACGTATTCCTATGGGAAACATTTCCCTGACTGTTTTAACCGTCTCGGGTTTAGACGTTTTCCTATGGGAAACATTTCTCTGACTGTTTTAGCCGTCTCGGGTTTAGGGGTATTCCTATGGGAAACATTTCCATGACTGTTTTAACCGTCTCGGGTTTAGACGTATTCCTATGGGACACATTTCTCTGTCTGTTTTAACCGTCTAGGATTACAGGAAAAATACCAGTGTTTCTCCATAATGGAAATGTCATAAATGATTAAAATGACTGTAGAAACTGTAGATAACAAGACTCGAATCTCCTTTTCTTTTTACAAGTCTATAATTTATTCACTGATAGAGAAAGGCACTTTGATTTATTTCCGTGTTTCTGCTGATTAACATGCACACTAACTATTTGATACAATACCCAAATGTGTATATGGTAGAATTTATTACTGTGTGTTGTATAATCCGACGATATTGTGAACAATGGGTATTCTTCCGCTTTACATTACAGGGTATTGATTCACAGGAAAGCACATAGCAAAACATCAATCAGACGGTGAAATCAGCTATTTATCTGATTCCAAATTAGTAATCAAATACTAATTCCATTTTTACAATGTACAGTTTTAAAAAATACAATGGACGTGTATTGGATTTAACAGGAAATATAAATTGATTTTCTTTGACATTCGGGTGCTTGCCGAATATGTTAGTCATAGAATAAACGTTCTTATTCTCGAAAAGTGCTTTTTGTTGAACGGTCAGTTTTAAATTTATCACGAACAACAGAAACATTTAAAAACAATGCAAGAGTTATGTAAGATCTATGAAATATTAGTTTCAGCGATATTTATCTATTCCAAACAAATGGTGTAAATTCATAAGGGTTGTATATGCTACATTTTGAACATATTTCAGAATAATATTATTTTGAATTTTAGCACAACTGGTGATCCATTGACTGATGAAATGGCCATGTGGTGCAGTGGAAATTGTTTTCTGTGTTTGGCTTCTGCATCTGACTACAAGGTGATGGACAGCTGATGGTCCATCAGCCTCTGAGGTTGACCGTTGCCTGTTAGCGGGATTTTCTTTCTGGCAGTGTTTGAATGAAATACTAGCTGAAGTATAAATGACCTGTTGCAGCTAATATATATATATATATATATATATATATATATA
>NW_018408843.1:321299-371263 GCF_002113885.1 Mizuhopecten yessoensis | reverse complement strand
TTCAGGCGGATCCGCCTGAAGAAGCCCTAGAAGGCAGAAAGGCCTAGCGGACGATCTGGAATTTTTTGTTTTATATATATATATATATATATATATACTGTATAACCTTATAAGTATTTTATAGACATGTTCAACCTTTTGATATTTTCTGCACATTTTTTTGAAACACTTTACACTTGAATTTCAATCTTTGACCTTAAGTACTACCAATGCATATTGAATAGAAGAAATGACCATATAGTGCTGCTTCTGTATCTAATTATTTTATTATGATGTTTAGTGTTTATTTTACGTCATAAAGTGGAAGACAGCGGATAGACCATCAGTCCCTGAGGTTGGCTGTAACCTTGTAGCTGGAATTTAATCTGGCATTGTTGATATAGAATAATTATTTAAGTATAAATTATCTATTGTAGTTAAAGTTGATAACTTTATACCGTATTATACAGACGTTTTTCCTATTGATATTGTTTTCATATTGTTTGGAACACTCTACACTTTAAGTTAATCATTTTGGCTTGCAGTACGTTTACAACTACTGTTGATGTGAATCATTCTAGCTAATTCTGAAGTTCAAAGCAACGCTAAATTGACAGCATCAAGCAACATCAAGTTCATAAACTCATCACTGAATCAATATATTGACAATAAATACCCGAACAAATGATACTGAATGTGTTCAAAGTAAGTATGAGAGACATAAGGTTGTTATATATTTTCAAAAATATAATTCTTGATCAGATTTATTCTGTCGTCTCATAGTAAAGTACAATAGCAAATGTCTTTTTGTGGTGGTGGTGGTGGTGAGGCTTGCAATCAGGTTATCTTCGTGTTCATCAGTGGTGAGAGATGTTTAAACACATTGTATTGACACACTAAGATTGACATATTTGTCCAAAAACTAAGATGACACTGTCACCTGAAGCCTGTCACAGAATAGGAAACCCTACAAATAAGTTACAAGAACATGATAGAAACGAAGTGCTAGATATGACAAAGTATGCAGGAAATTAAACACGGAATGTGATTTCCTGAATGATAATACGTTCATTAGACCCCACACCAACGCACACAATAAGTGTTTACATTGACTTCACTTCGGAGCATACTGTCCAGAGATGATAGGAGTAAACGATGCTAAGGCAAAATAATGGTGTCAATATCCACTGAACGTTGAACTTTTGTACCTATAGGATCGAGTGACCTATGAAATGTGGACACTACCGATAACGAAAAACAGTTAGTCATTCCATTGTGGTCCGTTAAAATAGTTTATATTCAACACATCAGTGATGGCAGGCAGTGCTGACAGATTCATCGTCATATTTTCACAGCAACCTGTTTGTTTTTAAACCATAACACATTACAATGAACTTTAATACTAGTTTGTTTCACAACATGAAGAAAAGGCGTACATAGAGATCTGAAGTTAACGAGAGGAGCTACACCTCCAACCCTCACCCCAAACTTCCAATGAGTGAGATCAAGAAGCGGACATTATGTGGCGTTTGTTCTTTTCAAGAACATGTATTCCAGTGACGACACAAATTCCTTAATACCACATTTTTTAAGGAATAACTTCGAAAGGTAGAGAGTATATTTACGCATTCAACAGCGTTTGGTTTTCGGCTATGGCATAAAAACAGCACCGTGCGATCTTCACATTTTGATTTTTTACATATTCTTTTGATTTGGTGTAACAAAAACTACTATAATATCAAAGTTTTATTTTCGACACAAACAATGTACGCATTAATAATGTCGTAACGTTTCAAGACCGGCTGGTCCTTTTGTCAAGCTATGACAAAGCTTGTAGTACACTCTCAAATATTTCTAGATGACACACGGTCACCGGTCATAGCTTGACAAAGGGAACAGTCGGTCTTGAAACGATGCGACACGTTTAATGCATACATGGTTTGTATAAAAAGTAAAACTCCGATATTTCATATTTTCAAACTGATGAATCTTATTGGAGATATAGGAAACTACTATGTTTTTCAATATCATGATTCAATTTCATCTCATGGTATCAGTATATCCAGTGACAACAATGTTCTTCGAACAAATATCCTGTTTCGCTAATTCCGTTTAGCATGGACTAACAATTCTTTGACGATTTGCAATTGATCATCCACTTTTTAAACAGTGTCAGATGCTACAGGACGTTAATGCCCTAATGGCGGTTTGCCTCCAGACAACAAATGGAGAGATCGCGTGTCATAATCTTATTTGGACCGCTAGCATGCGAATGTGCAACTATAAAACAATCAAAGGCGACAATTACGGGGAATTATCTGAAAATTTACATGTGACGTAAGCATTTCCGCTTATTCGAACTTCTCTCACACGTTTTCATAGGATTGTCACTTCAAATAGACATACTGTCTGTCTGGAGGAGGGTAAATGTAAATAAATTTGCTGATGGCATAAAACCATCAACGCCCCCTGGTGACCGTGTGCCGTCTACAAATATAGGGGTGTGTATTACACGGGTAAACAATTGGCATAGTGTTATAGTGTTGGACATAAACTGATTGTCAAACACGCTGGAGATAAGGAATTCTATCTGAACCTGTCGTGTAGATATCAATTCGCTAATTGTGTACTTTTGTATCTTAAACACAATCTAATTACTCGCTGTTGGTTTGTAATGTTCCCACTGTCTCATCATAACAAATCAGGTGGAAAGTCAGCGTGTCAGTAGATAAAATGAAGTCCATCTTTCATTCGTTCTCGGGACATTTGATTATGTTCTGGTACCGCGTCTGCTATGGAATTGTGTTGAGTCTATTGATACAATGTAATATAACCATGTCTTTGTGGATACTAAAATAAGGAACCAAAAATGATAAAATAGGATAAAACAATTCTCGAAAACATTGATTATTATTGACGAAACATCAATTACATTTGAGAGGCAACATTTATATACATAGCATGTTCTATAATGTTACAAGATGTGATGATATTCAATGTAAGTGATTGGTGTTGATACCGACTATAGCATCTAAATAAGTGTGTATGGTTGTACATACGCACTCTTCATATTACAAAGACGATACATGTGAGTTAGATTTGGACCGAATCCTGAAGTAGAAAGCGAATACGACTCTACTATGTTAATGTATTAAATGTAAAATGATTTTAATAACTTAATTTTATCAAAAGTTTTCTAACTAAATGAAAATATCATTTTTATACAAACGTTGAAATAAAGCCATACAATATCTTCCTGTAGCCACTAGTTACAATTTGGAATAAATATACATTTCACACATCTCAAAGAGTCTCAACAAGGCATTACAAAGATGGTTGACCCTCTCCAATGACAGAGGAATGCTTTGATGTTACGGCTCAGTATGAGAGGGCCGTATCGATCGGTCAGGGATAAAACGTCTAGTTTCCAGTACATTCAGACGGAATCTAATATTCGATATTGAGTTTTTGTTAAGGGCTGTTTCGAAAAGGCTTCATTGCCGCCCTTTGTATACCCTGTATGATATTTGTTCTCAAATGTCGTACAATTGTACTACACATGTCGTGTTTAAAGCATTTTCTGTTTGATGGCGGTACATATACTTAGCACCAAATGACCATTTTAATACGTAAATAAATACGGTTTCGCACGATATTTTGGGGATTAAATCAATCATAATAAGTCATCATAACGGTAAACACGGAACAGAAGCAAATTAAATACTAGAAATAATATAAAATAACATGTAGTTCATTAGGCATTTACTTGTAGAAAAAACTGTTTAATACTTAATCCTTTAATGAATCACTGTCTATTTTCTAGTCCATTGAAGACGATTATCCTTCAGCCCATGCTCGTGATACATGTACAGATTGGTGACGGTTTACCATAACATCCTCGGGGCATATGTTATATTGCATTGTGTCATATAAAGGTCGACGTTTCTGATCGTACTCATGCTACCATGATCGAGGTGGACATTTAGGCACTTGAAACCTTGATATTATCAATAATACAAACCTACCAGAGCTGTTCATGAAGGGTCCTTAGTATCGGGAAACTCCTACTATCAATTGGAAGATTAATTTCAAAATACATATGGACTTTATGGAAGACTACGCCAGACAGTGGGAAACACGAGAGCATGCCTTATCAATCTTAAACATCCTTATCTAAACTTTTTGACCATTTACACTACCAATCCTCACACAAAACTAAAGGAACACCTTTTTTTCTCTTTTTATAAGAGTTTGCTTTACAAAGAAAGGCGAACGGCGATATGAATATATGGTTGTAAATTATAAATTATTTTGGAGCTTATTTTGTGAAATTCATATAAGTTGACTGTAGTTCATTAAACCTTATGATCGTGTAACCCTCTAGAGCTTAAGACCACAGACTTTTTAACTTCAGCCACTTTCCTTGATCTTTTTAAAAAAAATGACAAACAGGGAGTACCTTGCGGTTTTGTTGTCACTACCCGAGTTCCCGATGTGAGGACGTGACGTCACTTGGATTCGCCATTTAAATGGTGGGTACAATCGATGAAGTAGAAGACGCTTACCCTTCCGGAACACCTTGTTTTATTTATCGTTTTATTTTTTTTCAAATTTCCTCGATGTAAATATATCCTTTGGTAATATATGTCCTTGTTTTTATCGATTTTGAGTTGGATTCACGATGTGTTCGCACTTAAGTATTTCCATGTAGGAACTTTACAGAGGAGCGAAGAAATGTGTCCATGTACTGTACTTCACTCTTGTTTCAGATCATATCGATTTATTACAAATTGTTGTGTAAAAAATATTATAACATACTGCATATGAATTCATTAATGTTAATATAAATATGACATTATGATATACCATATGTTACTAGTATTGATAATGGAATGTGATATAGCATACCGTATATGTGAAAAAACAAGCAGTTCTGTAACATCATTTAGAGTGGTGAATTATTTTCCCTTGTGTATGATGCTTTACTATCAAGTGTATTAGTAGGTATACATGAAGCATGGTGAGCTCTAACTAGATAGTATCTGAACAATTACAAGATTCGAGGGAAATCATTTATCTCATGACATCAAAGATGAGAAAAGCGTATACAGAGATAAGGATACATCTTCCAGACATCTGATACATATAGAAGTGTTTGCTAAAAACATTTGTCGTGATAGAACTCGATGACCTATTAATTCTATTGCTCCTTGGTGTAATAAACAAAGGATAATGCACCTTTCATCTGACTGGAAGCCAAAAACAATTGATACATAGCGGAGTAGTGACGATAAGTAATACAGCATACCAATTTGTCTAATAAAATTACTAAATTGTTCTGCGTAGAGTTCCGAAATGTTCGTTTTATGATATATCTGTCTGATATAATCGACAAATCATCATTAAGTTGATATATGAAGGCAATGCTTCACAAATATATTTACCTGATATATCTTACAGAACGAGTGTATATCACATATATATTTACCTGATATATCTTACAGAACGAGTGTATATCACATATGGGTATACCTCACGAGGGCTTCAGCCCGAGGAAAACTTGTTTATACTGCAAAAAATCGAGTGCGTCCTGTGATGTCAGATGAATACACACTTATTTATATGTTATTGCTTTTATTACACACCCATCACAAAAACTATTCTTTGTTATGCTTTATTTTCCTGTATCTATATTCAGTTTCCTTCTTAAATATTGAACCTATTGATTATGTCCAACAAAACGATGTTGAGGACGGAATAATGACGCCAAGCTGTAATCGAGTTTAAATAAAGACTATTATTATTATTAAGTTACCGTAGCATTAAACGATTCTGAAACATTCGGAATTCATTCTTGTTACTCTTCGTCTGATCGGTGGATGAAACACCGTTGAGTTCCAGCGAAAATGGAGTTCGGCTGCTTGGGTAATACAACATTTTATATAATAATATTATTGCCATGTATAAAACAAGGAGCCTTGTATTGCATTGCTTAGAATAGACTGAATCACTAAAGTAAGGCTCACAGGGAATGGAATGAATCACTAAAGTAAGGCTCACAGGGAATGGAAGGAATCACTAAAGTAAGGCTCATAGGGAATGGAAGGAATCACTAAAGTAAGGCTCACAGGGAATGGAATGAATCACTAAAGGAAGGCTCACAGGGAATGGGAGGAATCACTAAAGTAAGGCTCACAGGGAATGGGATGAATCACTAAAGTAAGGCTCACAGGGAATGGGAGGAATCACTAAAGTAAGGCTCACAGGGAATGGGAGGAATCACTAAAGTAAGGCTCACAGGGAATGGGAGGAATCACTAAAGTTAGGCTCACAGGGAATGTAAGGAATCACTAAAGTAAGGCTCACAGGGAATGGACTGAATCACTAAAGTAAGGCTCACAGGGAATGGCAGGAATCACTAAAGTAAGGCTCACAGGGAATGGCAGGAATCACTAAAGTAAGGCTCACAGGGAATGGAATGAATCACTAAAGTAAGGATCACAGGGAATGGAATGAATCACTAAAGTAAGTCTCACAGGGAATGGAATGAATCACTAAAGTAAGGATCACAGGGAATGGAATGAATCACTAAAGTAAGTCTCACAGGGAATGGAATGAATCACTAAAGTAAGGCTCACAGGGAATGGACTGAATCACTAAAGTAAGGCTCACAGGGAATGGACTGAATCACTAAAGTAAGGCTCACAGGGAATGGGAGGAATCACTAAAGTAAGGCTCACAGGGAATGGACTGAATCACTAAAGTAAGGCTCACAGGGAATGGAAGGAATCACTAAAGGAAGGCTCACAGGGAATGGGAGGAATCACTAAAGTAAGGCTCACAGGGAATGGGAGGAATCGTTCAATGATAATCCTTTCGGCCATGACACCTAGATCGTTTGAATTTGGTTTTGCTGGTAGGCGCAGTTTTTATTCCTTGCGTCATGAGTTTTCATGTTGGTTTTATTATTGTTTATCCCAGGGCAGTTCTTGAACAAATAGTGTTTGTCCATTAGTCATTTTGAAACAAACAACAAAATACGTACGATATGTCATATAGGTTAAGTTAGATATAGCTGACATATCAAGTTAAAATATCATATTTTTGTGACCGTATCACGTATTATATATGTCTTTTGTTCGATGACATCAATTGTACAATTCCAGACATGATGCTGTAATATAAAAGCAATAATATATGTTATTAACACCCGAGCCGACCGCTCAGTCATTGTCTACCAAATCAGCTCATGGCTTTTGGGACCAAGCTGACATATGTATCACAAATTCAACAGCAATGTATTCGTCATTGAAAGCAGTTAATCACTTTAACTATCACAAAGGTGATTTGCCATTAGGGTTTGGCCAAAAGGGACCTTATAAACTATCAGTTATCGGCTTATCTGACCTTTGTCACACCTTGGTCTGCAGCGCTATTGTCTCGGGGTTCGTGTGGAGGTGATTTATTTACTGATCGATGTAATTCAATAAAGCCCACTGGTAGTCGTATCCATGGGGGATACTGTAGTTTGTTACTCATCTAACTTCGGTACATCGTATTAATGAAGACATCCGTAAGAATCCTAGGTTTAGTTTTAGGGTTTATTCTTTAATATTGAAAGGTCAGTCACTTACCAATTCTAATTAAGCGTACTCTATTAAAAGCACATGAAAACGCACAGATTCAACAAACAGATTGTGATAATCATACAGATATCGTTAAGTATAAACTCTTTCTGCTAGTTTCTGTAATACTGAAAACTTCTGCTTTCTCACTTTGACTTGTTCCAAGAGTCGTGGAATCGAACATAATGATGTTCAGTATTACAACGCACGTGCATTCATCATACCGTGACACGTGTTGATCCGCAGTTTATAATGTGACATACTGGCGTTCGTAATAGATATCTTGTATTAAAGCTGCCAGTGTTATTTCGGAACAATATGAACGATGTTTTTAAACACCGGCACATGGTGTTATAAGTTTGTTTAAGCCAAAGTCGCACCTCTGTCACAGGGTACATGCAGTGCCTCATACATGCCATTCACAAAAGTCTATATAATAGTTCTTTTTGCATTCTTTATGCACAAGATGAACATGCATAGCATGCCTCAAACAACCAATACAATCACTAAAAACCTATGTTTTCAAACTTACTCTGTTTTACTCTAGTTTATTGATAGCCCCGCCTTCTAATGCCACGTGACTAAAATCCCACCGGCCTACGCCATAACGTTGAGAAATACCTTCGGTAACGCGAGATCTCATCAAGGAATGTGACATTGCTCATGGCCTAATTTCCATTAAAAAAATGGGTTGGTATAGAAAACGCTGGAAAATACTTTTCGTAAAGATCTTTGAAACATGTTATTGATACCACCTAGTGCATAAAGAATAGATCTTCCGATCCATGTGCGACATGTGTGTGAAAGTTTGAAGTACGCTCCGGGCGCGGGGCGCATATTTCCCGCATATTATAGAAGGCCGGAGGTCTGACGTTAATCGACGACAGACCGATATGAAAAAAGTCGATAAAACGTCAGAATACTTCGGCCTACAAACATGTCTGTTATATATTTAATACGTCGACCAAAAATTCAGTATAATGAAATCATCGTATTCAAAATCTGATCCAAAGTGATTGGATGTACATATCCACGGCAAATGAACTGTCAGCAATGTTCAGCCAAAACCGATTGGACAGTTGACCTATTTCTGACCTGATCATACGCTTCAGTGCTAATTCGTCTGACGAAGTTAACGTTATAACGCTCAGTAGAAATGTAGAAATGTCACCCACTAAATATTGACTTGTGTATTACCAATGGTCCACACCACACTCGATAGAGGTGACAGAAATAACTCAACGCATTGTACTAGGTGTTCAGATTCGTCAAGGTGCCCGGGGGTTTCTGAGGTCCTGACGCAACAATTCACACATACATTTAAGGATGCATGTCACCTTTTACATTATATATGTTATTTTTGTAGGAGCTACCTCCCTTCATATGTTAACTTTTGTTGTAAATAAAACTGAAGAAATACAAACATTCTTCTATACCTCTTTGAATTATCAAAGACCATCAGCAAAGTACAAAAAGTCAAAACATATATTTTCTATTTGGAAGTGGAACTCCTTTAAACGTAGGTGGATTTGACGTTGTTGTTGTTATATTCTTTACGTGTTTATATGTGTAATAAAGTACATGCGATACATACTGTCAATTGTTGATAGACTTGGACATGTATGTAACACATATATTCCGTATTTGTCATTTAAAGGTACCATGTACCATGTAAACTGTATTAGATATAACTGTCGTCCTAACAGAAAACATCAGCTTTATTGAGAATGATTAGATATAGATATCACTGATCAGACAGACTGCGAGTGTGTTGACATATCCTCCGACAGTAAAGCGGCAATGACGTGTATAAGCAGGCTATAATAACGCTGAATGTACAACAATATGTCATAGTCATAATTCCATAACTATTACGTAAATGTGATTCTGTTAATTTGCTGATTTTTGCGCGTTACATCATTTCGCAAATTTGAAAATGTTAATTTGTTTTACTCTATGCAGTTGTCAACTATGACAAGTTAAATGTTCTAGAAATAGTTGTATACATATAAGGATCACCGTCTCCTGTACTGTGTTTTACCCTATATACAATTACCTCCCATTAACACCCGCTTAGTTATCTATGGCCTAAGACCACAATTACACGTCCGGGTCGTTGTAGTGCATAAGGACATTTCAGGTGGGTTACTAAATAGTTTTTCCTGTCTGATCTGTGACAGATATGTAAATTTTTGTTACATAGAATTGTTCAACAAGATCTATTCTAGTGATTAAATTTTATTTGACACAGTTTCCAAGTTTGTATTTGCAGCAGGACACAATGAGTGATGAGGCTTGAGTAGTGATATTTTTTGATTTTTGGTATTTTCCACTTTACATGCAGAGTAGTGACATTCAAATGAAACTATCTTTCTTGAATGCAGGTCAAGAGGTACTTTCCATCACACTGTATGTTCAGTTTGAGTAGTAGGGTGTGTAACCAGGTCTTACCCCGCTGGATGTTAACTATCAAGTACAGGGTGTGTAACCAGGTCTTACCCCGCTGGATGCTTACTATCAAGTCCAGAGTGTGTAACCAGGTCTCACCACGCTGGATGTTTACTATCAAGTCCAGAGTGTGTAACCAGGTCTTACCACACTTGATGTTTACTATCAAATCCAGGGTGTGTAACCAGGTCTTACCACGCTGGATGTTTACTATCAAGTCCAGGGTGTGTAACCAGGTCTCACCCCGCTGGATGTTTACTATCAAGTATAGGGTGTGTAACCAGGTCTTACCCCGCTGGATGTTTACTATCAAGTCCAGGGTGTGTAACCAGGTCTTACCCCGCTGGATGTTTACTATCAAGTACAGGGTGTGTAACCAGGTCTTACCCCGCTGGATGTTTACTATCAAGTACAGGGTGTGTAACCAGGTCTTACCCCGCTGGATGTTTACTATCAAGTACAGGGTGTGTAACCAGGTCTTACCCCGCTGGATGTTTACTATCAAGTACAGGGTGTGTAACCAGGTCTTACCCCGCTGGATGTTTACTATCAAGTACAGGGTGTGTAACCAGGTCTTACCCCGCTGGATGTTTACTATCAAGTACAGGGTGTGTAACCAGGTCTTACCCCGCTGGATGTTTACTATCAAGTACAGGGTGTGTAACCAGGTCTTACCCCGCTGGATGTTTACTATCAAGTACAGGGTGTGTAACCAGGTCTTACCCCGCTGGATGTTTACTATCAAGTACAGGGTGTGTAACCAGGTCTTACCCCGCTGGATGTTTACTATCAAGTACAGGGTGTGTAACCAGGTCTTACCCCGCTGGATGTTTACTATCAAGTACAGGGTGTGTAACCAGGTCTTACCCCGCTGGATGTTTACTATCAAGTACAGGGTGTGTAACCAGGTCTTACCCCGCTGGATGTTTACTATCAAGTACAGGGTGTGTAACCAGGTCTTACCCCGCTGGATGTTTACTATCAAGTACAGGGTGTGTAACCAGGTCTTACCCCGCTGGATGTTTACTATCAAGTACAGGGTGTGTAACCAGGTCTTACCCCGCTGGATGTTTACTATCAAGTACAGGGTGTGTAACCAGGTCTTACCCCGCTGGATGTTTACTATCAAGTACAGGGTGTGTAACCAGGTCTTACCCCGCTGGATGTTTACTATCAAGTACAGGGTGTGTAACCAGGTCTTACCCCGCTGGATGTTTACTATCAAGTACAGGGTGTGTAACCAGGTCTTACCCCGCTGGATGTTTACTATCAAGTACAGGGTGTGTAACCAGGTCTTACCCCGCTGGATGTTTACTATCAAGTACAGGGTGTGTAACCAGGTCTTACCCCGCTGGATGTTTACTATCAAGTACAGGGTGTGTAACCAGGTCTTACCCCGCTGGATGTTTACTATCAAGTACAGGGTGTGTAACCAGGTCTTACCCCGCTGGATGTTTACTATCAAGTACAGGGTGTGTAACCAGGTCTTACCCCGCTGGATGTTTACTATCAAGTACAGGGTGTGTAACCAGGTCTTACCCCGCTGGATGTTTACTATCAAGTACAGGGTGTGTAACCAGGTCTTACCCCGCTGGATGTTTACTATCAAGTCCAGGGTGTGTAACCAGGTCTTATCCCGCTGGATGTTTACTATCAAGTCCAGGGTGTGTAACCAGGTCTTACCCCGCTGGATGTTTACTATCATGTCCAGGGTGTGTAACCAGGTCTTATCCCGCTGGATGTTTACTATCAAGTCCAGGGTGTGTAACCAGGTCTTACCCCGCTGGATGTTTACTATCATGTCCAGGGTGTGTAACCAGGTCTTATCCCGCTGGATGTTTACTATCAAGTCCAGGGTGTGTAACCAGGTCTTACCCCGCTGGATGTTTACTATCATGTCCAGGGTGTGTAACCAGGTCTTATCCCGCTGGATGTTTACTATCAAGTCCAGGGTGTGTAACCAGGTCTTACCCCGCTGGATGTTTACTATCATGTCCAGGGTGTGTAACCAGGTCTTATCCCGCTGGATGTTTACTATCAAGTCCAGGGTGTGTAACCAGGTCTTACCCCGCTGGATGTTTACTATCATGTCCAGGGTGTGTAACCAGGTCTTATCCCGCTGGATGTTTACTATCAAGTCCAGGGTGTGTAACCAGGTCTTACCCCGCTGGATGTTTACTATCATGTCCAGGGTGTGTAACCAGGTCTTATCCCGCTGGATGTTTACTATCAAGTCCAGGGTGTGTAACCAGGTCTTACCCCGCTGGATGTTTACTATCAAAACACCGTTGTTGATTATTTCAAACAATTTTCTTACAAGATCTATTTTTCTTTTCAGAAATGCTTGATCATAGCTATGGTCATGCTGAAAAACTCAGTTTTTTTTCCAGTAGTAAGGAGACCTTAACGTGGAAAGAAGGTAAGTGTATTCTTATAAAACTGCCGGTTTGGTAAGTTATTAGAGTGCCGCCCTTCCTGGGTATACCTTTCTAGTGAGTCACTGAGTGGGTGTCCAAACCTGACTAAGATTTAGTTCTAGTCCACCTCCATTCCTCCGTTATAATGATGGTATTACATATACTAATTAACTATCAGCACGGGTCTACCGCACGTCTTCACCTCCAGAAATGTGTCAGGAAAGCTAGTTAATTATATCGTTATTCATTAACATTCGAGTATTTTGCGAGTGTCTTATTGAAAAGAATGATCACAACTCCTTTCAAGGATAACACGAGCTCAATATGCGTTTTATAAGACTGCATAATCATTTTGTATATAGTTCTGGAATTTCAGAAATTATTATTAAAATATAGTATCTTAACGCGGAGATGACCAATGACTATTGTTTTATAACCACAGAGGCCGGAACTCCTGATAACGTTGAGGTGACCAATGACTATTGTTTTATAACCACAGAGGCCGGATCTCCTGATAACGTGGAGGTGACCAATGACTATTTGTTTTATTACCACAGAGGCCGGAACTCCTGATGACGTGGTGGTGACCAATGACTATTGTTTTATAACCACAGAGGCCGGACCTCCTGATAACGTGGAGGTGACCAATGACTATTTGTTTTATTACCACAGAGGCCGGAACTCCTGATAACGTGGAGGGGACCAATGACTATTGTTTTATAACCACAGAGGCCGGAACTCCTGATAACGTTGAGGTGACCAATGACTATTGTTTTATAACCACAGAGGCCGGAACTCCTGATAACGTGGAGGAGACCAATGACTATTGTTTTATTACCACAGAGGCCGGAACTCCTGATAACGTTGAGGTGACCAATGACTATTGTTTTATAACCACAGAGGCCGGAACTCCTGATAACGTGGAGGGGACCAATGACTATTGTTTTATAACCACAGAGGCCGGAACTCCTGATAGCGTGGAGGTGACCAATGACTATTGTTTTATAACCACAGAGGCCGGAACTCCTGATAGCGTGGAGGTGACCAATGACTATTGTTTTATAACCACAGAGGCCGGAACTCCTGATAACGTGGAGGGGACCAATGACTATTGTTTTATAACCACAGAGGCCGGAACTCCTGATAACGTGGGGGTGACCAATGACTATTGTTTTATTACCACAGAGGCGGGAAATCCTGATAACGTGGAGGAGACCAATGACTATTGTTTTATTACCACAGAGGCCGGAACTTCTGATAACGTGGAGGTGACCAATGACTATTGTTTTATTACCACAGAGGCCGGAACTCCTGATAACGTGGAGGAGACCAATGACTATTGTTTTATTACCACAGAGGCGGGAAATCCTGATAACGTGGAGGAGACCAATGACTATTGTTTTATTACCACAGAGGCCGGAACTCCTGATAACGTGGAGAGGACCAATGACTATTGTTTTATAACCACAGAGGCCGGAACTCCTGATAACGTGGGGGTGACCAATGACTATTGTTTTATTACCACAGAGGCCGGAACTTCTGATAACGTGGTGGTGACCAATGACTATTGTTTTATAACCACAGAGGCCGGAACTCCTGATAACGTGGAGGGGACCAATGACTATTGTTTTATAACCACAGAGGCCGGAACTCCTGATAACGGGGAGGTGACCAATGACTATTGTTTTATAACCACAGAGGCCGGAACTCCTGATAGCGTGGAGGTGACCAATGACTATTGTTTTATAACCACAGAGGCCGGAACGTCTTTTGTTGGAACTCGTCGTTTGTTACTCACTGATCAAATTGAGAAAATAAAACAAGGCTTGATTGCGAATACTGATATGGACACGTGACACCATTATTCCGACCTCGACCTCGTCAACAATTGTTCTTGGGAGAATTATTTCGGGAATTAGATTGTGAAAATTGTGAGGTATATTTTGCAGAATATGTAATATGCATATAAAGAACAACTCCTCTATGTCATAAAAGCTTGTCGAGCAAATATGTTCATCTCTAAAACTGCACTCGTTTATTATCCGAAAATATCATTTCTCTCGGATTTAAACCTCCTCTGAAAAATCTTCCATACGCCCCATACACTCGTGCAATCTGAGTCGTGAGATAAACACACGCCTATATAGCTAAATAAAGTGGCTAGATATGACCAAAACATTGCATAGTACTTTTTTAGTTAGATATACATAGCAATGTTAACACATTGTAAAGAATTTGGTTTAGTAAGCAAAGTAAGTTATATTTCAATTTCGTTAATGCAATGTCTAATTATATTTATATGTGACTTGAGTGTAGTGATAGCGGATATATAGAAAATCGATGTAATATTCTAGCATCGATTTATTTATTGCATCGGTTATATGTTATAGGTTGACGAGCGTCAATGTCTACTATGCTAGCTCCCGTCTGTAACATACCTTGTAATTGCTACAATATAAAATACATTACGAATAATGAAAAATCTTAGACTTCGACTTTAACTGGACCAGCGCCACAATAAAAGCTGTAGACAATGCAAAACTAATATCATAATAGCAATAGCATAACATTTACGTCGCTACCTGTCAGCGTCACTGAGCTAAGTATGCCGGAATTAATGAGATGATCAAGAAACATTTTTCTAGAATCTAGGGCCATGCAATCCTCCAGTTCGAGTTTAAATCTTTCAACTTTTATTGACAGCAGCATAGACGATAACATATCGCTCTAGGCCTAAGTATCAGCGTATGTTGCTGTTACTTTGTTCTGCAATGATATTGTACATGATAAAATGTTCTGCAATGTGAATAAACGTTTTACATTGCACAGTATTGTCACTACTGCAGGATAAAACATGAACAAATAGTTAATACTAGCATAAACACAATAGATAACTAGCAGACACCAATATAAAATAAGACATCATGGACCCTCACAAATATGTATCGGAAACCCCAAAAAACAAAATAATTAACAGCAGAAAAATAAACTGAAACGTTTAGCTATTGCACTCATTAGGCAAATCTCTTACCTGAAATGTGCCCCTTTGTATCCTTTTGCTCTACACTGGTAACTTTGAGTTGAGCCTCGTTGATTCCTCACCTAAGTTAATATTGAAATCCCGACTGACAAAGGTGAATCTATTTAATCTACTGCTACGTCCCAGCAGGCGCGTGCCTTCCAAATGAAGAAAGGATGAATGATTGGACACAGCCTATTTCTACCGTACAGGGTACCCCAAGAGAGATGGAATCAACAATGTCCATTGACACTCTTCGGCGTGACGCTGTCAGTGAATCTGAGAAACGGTTTGATGTGTAGCCGACATCCTATTGGTATCGGCGTGCGTGGTGCTATGACGCCGAATCAGAGAAGGCGATAGGTCTTACACAAATGATCAATGCTGCAAACGCGACAACATTCCTATAATTTGTTCTGGTCGCACCCTTTGCAGCCACGTAATGAGGGAAGGAGGCGTTAATGTGGTGGGCGTGTCAAGGTTAAGGTGACCGATCTAATCGGTTGTGATACGTTGTTGATACGAAAAATTCGTTCAGGTTTGACGGTGATGTTTCTTAGGAAATCAAAGATCCCCCGCATCCTTATTGGGAGCCAATGAAAATCGAGTATTCGAATCACATGACAATATGATGACCAGTAAGAAATGACGGGTTTCTAACCGACTGTTATTCTATGTGATAAACATGGACATAGTTTGATTGATTAAATCGAGGTTTGACAGTTTACGACCGAAATGTTACATTTATCACTATATTTACGAGAAAAAGATATGATTAGTGTCCTATTGAAAGAAGACATCAGTCCCCTACCTTACAGCGATTAATTAGATTTGAGACTGAGTATTGACATCACATTTAGATGTGGAGATTGGAGGGTTGTAGTAGCATCAGGTATACACAGCTCTAACAAGATTCTAAATTGTATGTTCTACTGGCACAAACTCTTAACGTCGATATTTCAGAATGTGAGCAAGAGCATAACGTAATGAAACAAAACCGCAATTTGCAACAATAAAACGAAGACAAATATGTATAATGGAAGGATGTCAGGAGAAGTATTCCTGAAGAGTAAGCCACTTTTGCCTTATCGACGAGCCTGCAATGTAAATCTAGGTCAGCTCGAAGTAACAAGGCGTCCAAAAAAGTTAAAAAACAACATATCATCGTATTTCAACACTCATTCGTATCAATAACGATAATGTAGTTAATCGATGTAAAATAAGTTGTAGATTGTGTGTTTCACATTTTACCTGTGCAAGATAGGAACTTACAAATATAGTGAAAAGTGTTGATTTTAACTACAGTAAAAATATAGAACCTTCACTGGTGACATCATTGTTTATCGCGCAATCAGAGGAGTACTTTCTAGTCACTGTAATCCAAGCCATGGCCTTTCTGTTCCGATGCAGATAAGGTTGCGAAAAATGTGTGAATATTTTGATACAATTTTTCTTTTAATTAAGACTTAACTAACAAATGATGACAATTTAAGCAACATGTCTTTTAAAAGTGGCGACAATGATAACGCTTCTCCTTGTTTTATGCAGTTTCATCTTTAATGTCCCTTGGAATAATATATAATGTTCACTAGTATTGCAGAAATTCTCTCAGTATTCTGCCATAATCGTGAAACATATATTGTTTTCACAGAACACATTGAGTATCATCTCTCTTTATAATATAGTGATACAATGTTACTCCTTAAGGTGTTGAATTTTCATGAGAATCGTCGTTTGGTGACCCTTCATAAATACAGCTACGTTTCCGTAACATAACGGCACTTAATCACTCGTATAACTCTGCAGTATAAATACAGAAGAAAACATCGTACTAGAATTTTAAGTTACTGAAGATATCGTATCTATGTTGATAATACTTACATTTACCTATACTGATAGTAGTTACAACCCTCGACAAAGCTTTCTTTCAGAGTGTGCCAGCTGCGTGTTAGCGGTGAGTAGTTTATGACTTGTAAGGGCAGTTTTTTTTTAAGGACACTTTATCGACGGGTAGTTAGGGTTCAATTGTATACTTATTATGTGTAAACATGGTTCCAAAATATAAATTACCAGAGACGCTAACCTTGCACTAACCAAATATTTTGGACACCCATAGTTTTAAATAACTGTGTGCCTATTTACAATGAGCGAAGAAGACAAAACCAGGTTTATGTGAAAAACTTATAGAGACTATCGCCTCACAAGTATGAAAACACAAACGTAAGTACTTATCAATCCGAATAATACAGAAGTTTTTACTGTTTTGCTGCTCAAAAAATCTAGAAGGTAGGAGGAGGTTGGGGCATATTTTCGGCTAACTACCCCCTCAGATATGTGCTAAAATCTTAATTAAAGTGTATACAGAACTAAAATTGTGTGATGCAACTTTGTAACATCAACATCGATTTATCTGAAAATTGATGTACATATGAATGTATACATAATGAGTATAATGAATGTAAATTGATGAATACATGAATGCGTTTAATTTACCATGAGTATATACAATGAGTATATTGAACATACATTAAGTCTTATATAAATGCCAATATAGTAACGCAATATTATCAAGTGGCTAATCAAACTGCATGCTATGTTTAGTGTTATAACGAACATCTTATATGCCTGGTATAGCTATTTTCGAATAAGCTGTCATCAAGAACCTTGATTTGTCAGTTAATTTTTATTTGATAGACTATTGTCATTGATAAAACATACTATCTCTGAGGATAACACCTTTACATGGTACAGGGTGACGAAATTCCACAAAGGTTTTTTTTTGAATTTTATAAAAATGTTTGTATATAATACGAGTTCGTTTCTAAATTACACTTTGTAGACATCGTGCATAATAACAATACATGTTGTAAATGCAATTACTTAGACACGCACTACTGTAAATGTAATTACTCAGACACGTACTACTGTAAATGTAATTACTCAGACACGTACTACTGTAAATGTAATTACTCAGCACGTACTACTGTAAATGTAATTACTTAGACACATACTACTGTAAATGTAATTACTTAGACACGTACTACTGTAAATGTAATTACTCAGACACGTACTACTGTAAATGTAATTACTCAGACACGTACTACTGTAAATGTAATTACTCAGACACGTACTGCTGTAATGAAATAACGCAGGTCTCATACTGCTGTAAATGTAATTACTCAAGACACGTACTGCTGTAAATGTGTTTGCTCAGACACGTACTGTTGTTAAAGTAGTTACTTATACATTTACTGCAGTAAATGTAATTACATAGACCGGTACTGTTGTAAATGGAACAGTAGTCCAGTGGTAGGACGCCGGGCTCGTGACCGAATGGTTGCGGGTTCGCGCCAAGGCACGGCAATGTGTTGTATCCTTGAGCAAGATACTTAACTCCGCTTGTTCCAGTCTACTCAGCTGTAAATGAGTACGTGGTTGGGCAGTACTAGAATTGTTGAATGCTAACTGTTAGCGCCGAAATGACAGCTCCGGCTGTATGCTCTCCAGGGAGTTGAGAAATGTACTGGTTAGTTGCAAAGGCCCTATAACCTCGGATAATAATTTGTGAACCGCTTTGAGACGACCTACGAACTAGGGTGTGATAAAGCGGTATATAAGAACCTCCAATTATTATTATTATTATTATAATAAATGTAGTAACTTATACATTTACTGCTGTAAATTTAATTACTTAGACGTCTACTGTGTAAATGTAACTACTTTGAACTGTTTAAACATTTATTCCAATATTTTGGTTAAAATCAGTTGTGTATGCTTTATACTTTGTTAGATTACCTATTGATAATTTGGTCTAGTTTTCAAGTATGTAGGGTCGGAGAATAAATGTTAGGGCATTTTTAATGACATAACGCTTCAATACACACCAAAGGGTTAAAATACGACTTTGGCTCACGAAAGCAATAACTGTTCACTGTCAACACAATGCGATAATTGTATTGACACAAAACATTAACTCGTTACACATGCTTGCTTATTTTACTTTGTCAATTTATAATCCTACAACTAATGTAATATTTACTGACGTCAAATACGACCTCTTTATTTTTGTTAAACTTGACGTACGACCTTTAAATAGCGAAACATGTTATGCTGTATATACGTATTCTGTATCAATACAAGATGGCGACCTCGTTCACTATGTGATCCTGTCTCACGTTTTCTGGGACTGTAAACCTAATAATGAGGTAGGTAAAACAAACACCAGGTAATGCCTTTCTCCTGAAATAACAACAGCAGAAATTCAGTATACTGTATACTTGATTTATTACAGAGAATAGTTTTGTGTAAATATTCCAGTGTTTCGTAGACAGTAAAAATTGTTCATCATTTTAACGACACTTAATATGCTATTTTCTGTATATTTTTTGCTGCTTTGATCATTTACTATCCAATAACAGAGATAATATTGTTTTCAATGACATGCTTACAGAGAGACAATGATATGGCGTTTCACATGTGCTACCTTCCTGTTGCTGGGAATAAGTTCTGTCACTGCAGGTAAAACACCCTTTATCAAATTTGGAAACTATGAACAGGCCGTAACATAACAAGTTGACAAATCGAAATGTCATTTTGCAGAGATATTTATCACTAGTGGTTATTTGTGACCTTTGTAAGCGTTATGTATTTCCTCGGGAATAAATAAATCTGTTCTAGTCCATTTGATTTGGGGATTTGACAATATCTTATGATGTTGTCATTAGAACATTGGTTTTCGGTACTTAAAAGTCAGAATGGTTTTCTATATATACCACGTGTTATTATACCGACAAATCTTATGTGCTGTGACTGATTTGGCAGTTAAACAAGTATAAATACCACGTTTCATTAATACCGACATATCTGAGAGTGGTGATTGTTTTGGAAATTATACTAGTATATATACTAGTTGTCATTATACCGACATATCTGAGAGGGATGTTTATTTTGGGAATTATATTTGTATATATACCACGTTTCAGTATACCGACACATCTGAGAGGGATGTTTATTTTGGGAATTATACTAGTATATATACTAGTTGTCATTATACCGACACGCCTGAGAGTAATGTCTATGTTGGGAATTACACTAGTATATATACTAGTTGTCATCATACCGACACGCCTGAAAGTGATGTCTATGTTGGGAATTATACTAGTATATATATCCTAGTTGTCATTATACCGACACGCCTGAGAGTGATGTCTATGTTGGGAATTATACTAGTATATATACTAGTTGTCATTATACCGACCTATCTGAGAGGGATGTCTATTTTGGGAATTATACTAGTAAATATACTAGTTGTCATTATACCGACACGCCTGAGAGTGACGTGTATGTTTGGAATTATACTAGTATATATACTAGTTGTCATTATACCGACACGCCTGAGAGTGACGTGTATGTTTGGAATTATACTAGTATATATACTAGTTGTCATTATACCGACACGCCTGAGAGTGATGTCTATGTTTGGAATTATACTAGTATATATATATACTAGTTGTCATTATACCGACACGCCTGAGAGGGATGTTTATTTTGGGAGTTATACTAGTATATATACTAGTTTTTATTATACCGACACGCCTGAGAGTGATGTCTATGTTGGGAATTATACTAGTATATATACTAGTTGTCATTATACCGACATATCTGAGAGTGGTGTATATTTTGGGAGTTATACTAGTATATATACTAGTTGTCATTATACCGACATATCTGAGAGTGGGTTTATTTTGGGAGTTATACTAGTATATATACTAGTTGTCATTAAACCGACATATCTGAGAGTGGTGATTGTTTTGGCAGTTATACTAGTATATATACTAGTTGTCATTATACCGACACGCCTGATATGTAAAACTAATACTGGAACACGGCTCCTGAGCTAAGTATTTTTCATTCAGTAAATGTTTAGGCATACATACGACATGACATTTTACTTCTTCTTGGATTCTAATTGTACTATACAGATGTTATTACATATAAGCGGCTTAGCAGTCAATGCTATATCTTCATAATGTTTATTGATTAAAGGCCTTACATTATTTCGTCATATGGTGCCGAATTGGATCTGTATATTTGTACTAGTTCAGCCGACCCAAAGTTTATTTTTACTTATGCTTACCCTTATCAAGTTAAACACGTCGATGTGTGGTGGAAAGCCAATAATTTGGGAAACAGATATAGTATTTGAAAACATCTGAACTCATACATGTATGATACAATTGTAACTGTATTTTGGTGATTCAGCTGTACATGTTTGTTTCTTATCTAACATATACTATGGAATGTGTATGTTGGGAAACGTATTGATGGGAACTTTTATATTTCTAGGTGTAAATGACAGCAATGGTGAAACAACAGGTAAGATTTATATTGTCTCACTTAAGGAAATCATTTTACTTGTAATTACATGGGAAATGCGAAACGTAGGGAATATAAGACTCTTTCATGTCCAGTGTTGTAGGACAAGGAAATTCCACCCAAGGGGTTTTCAAATATCTTAATTGATGTCATATTCCTTGTTTACCTTATGCGGCATCAAATAAAGTTTCTTGTATCCTGTATCTTGTATGGAAATGATAGATAGAAATGTCCTACACCCCTTTCTTACACTGGACAGCTCTATCTTACACACACGGAAATGAGAGAATACATTTTCCCAGTAGTCAGTTACACACATGGTCCGGTGAAGGGAAGTGTGTCTAACTTAAAGAGTGTAGTTTCCTTGAAGTTTTATACGAGGTCTGGTAAATTAAAAACATGCTCAAATCTAACTTAACATCCTCGGGCCATGTACCTGGTGGAAACCAAATCTACACCCAATGCCTATAGTTACATCTACATTTCTGGCTGCTCTGATTTTCATTTCTCTCTTATCAAATATCAATTCCAAATCGAAACATAAGTAAGGTCACATTAACTATTAGTTCACATTTCGTATCGAGTGTAAATCCACTCACTACATCAATATCTGTTAATGAATCAGCCAAATTTCTAAACTGATGTGTATGTTGGAATGTTGGTTCATAGCTATTGTACGTGATATCACTGCGCAAATAAACTAAATACATCTGCATATGGTCAAATGATGAAAACAGCGTTTTCTCCCTGTTATTGTTGTTTACATAAAAATAAATAGACATCATTTTAAACAAAGTTTTGACACACTTTTGTAAAGTTGACATGTAACATACCATTACTAATAATTGTAGATGGTTCTGCTTTAAACGATGAATATAACACACACACACACACACACACACACACACACACACACATGCAAATGCATCTTTAAGATAATAGTAAATCATTGCATTATACTGTTGATTCGTCATAGAAGTATCGGAGAAGTCCGCACCGACACTTTGCTTCCATTGTCGTTTGATGTTACAGGTTTCTCTGGAGATGAGCTGTTTGGAGTTATTGTGGGTGGAGTTTTAGGCCTAGTTCTGGTGTCTGGATTGGTGTACTACCTTTATACTCGGGACCATAGCATTTACGACTGTGGATCTTACGCTGTCTTCAAACGTTGCTGCAAAAACAGTAAAGAGACATCCGAACTTACGATTTAACTTATTAAGATATCAATATCTAGTGCTTCATTTATTTTATTTGCTATCTCAAATCAATATATAATTCACCAAATGATTGCTGACACCATTAATATTCTTCACATTGAATATATCTAATGGACTGGGATTTACTTATCAAACATGTATTTTCCTTTTGAAAATTAACATATATGTCGAAATCCTTGGAGGCTCATGTCGACAGTACTGTCTGGAACATAAAAGTGTTTGAATACTGATGCTACGTTTGGGGTGAAATGAGATCTAGGTGTCTACAACGAATGGTGTCAGATGTCAAGTGGAGCCTTTAAATAATACAAAATATCCATCGTAGCTTGGAATCCGCGCAGACATTTTTATGTTTCTATACGTAACATATTACACGAAAAATAATTCGTGGGAGATATTGTGTTATTTGAAAAGTTTTGCAATCTCGTATCAAAGACAATGACAAATCACTGTGTTCCAGTCCATTTGTAGTTGAAATAGTTGTCCTGTGTATTTTATTAGCATCTTATTTTGAAACTAATACATCTATGTAATTGTCCTGTATTTCAATGCTTTGAAACTTACATTCATCCATCTATCATATATGTATATTATTATGAGTTACCGTATTATACACGCAACTCAGCTAACCAAATGAATAGGTCGCCAAAAAGACATATTCATTAAATAATAAATTAGCATCACTATATTGTGAAACATTCATAAAATGTCTAATATGTAACGATGTGTACTAGTGCAATAAATGTAATCGATATATTTTAATAAATAGAACTTTAATATTGTGTATGTGTGTGTCTTATTATATTTAAAGGTACTAACCCGATGCCATGTTTATGCATGATACAGAATAACAAAATGTCTTTAACGTACACATAGCAGCTGATGAACTTATCAGTCAATATCGTGTATAATTCTATACAAAATTACAAAATACATGGATATTTTTTTTCTCTTTAAATCTAACGAGGAAACAATATCTTGAATATGATGGAAGGGGGGCAACTCCTGGTTATGCGCCGGTTGGAATAATTATTGAATAAAACGGGAAAACATCAGAAAAGTAAAAGCGACAAATTGTTCAAGCGCTTAATGTATGATCATGATTTTAGAACAGTCCCCCGGTAAATTCTGCATCAATTGGAAGGCAATCATTGAAATAACCCGATGTTCAGTGTTTGTCCATTAAAGGCGGTGATTGTTAATGGTGTGGATACATATAACTCATTTGTCAGTGACATTTTGCATAATCGTTTATACCTTGCTTCATATCTTGTACTGTAAAGATGATTTAGTCAGGTTGGTGTTGGAAACAACCTTGTATCTCCTCATTGGAATGCATTTCTCTATTTTGCAATGAAAAGGACAATGTTATATGAACTGTCAGGCGAACTATTACAATAATTGTTCTAAAGAGTAATGCAGTTTTACGTTCACAATCAAGATATTTAATAACAAAAAGCAAAATATACAAATGTAAAATTGACATTAATGTAATTGTAAAACAAATATATTATAGCGATCGTAATTGCTAATACAGATAACGTTTCGAAATTTTAAATGTGCAACGTGTTATGGATAGACTTCAAGCATAAATACTTTAGAAGTTGGTTAATATCACTCGTTACACCATTTTCAACATTACTAATAATATACATTAATGATCAAGCTCCCTTTCTAATGTATATTCTCTAAGGCATTTTACAGTAGTACAGTATACACGTAGTGATCAGCAATCTACAGAAGTCGCGGTACAGAGAAAGTTAGGGAAATCTTCATAACGAAAAACATGTTTTAGTAATACAAGGTAAGAAAGCACCTTACATCTATAAATTTAGTTTTCAATGCAAAATCACATAGTACAAGTCTTATTATGTCCTTGTCGTCCATTATCGACTCGTCAATGGTACAGCTTTAAAGGACAAAAGGAAGAAAATCCAAATGTAAAATCCTCCGGATATATGTAGAAAAATATACCGGAAGGGGAAAACATGCTTTGAAATCCTTGCTGGTATGCCAATCCCGGGGGACGGAAGGAAATGAAAAGCAAAGTCGACCAAATTCACTATATTTTTTTGTATATACTGATTTAAACATTTTAGGGTGGTCGGGTGGCGCAGTGGATAGCTTGACTTGTCTCTCACCAAGGCGGCCGGGTTTCGACTCCCCGATCGGACGTGACAAAGTATGTGTCACCTGCCCGATCACGTGGGTTTTCTCCGGGTACTCCGGGTACTCCGGTTTCCTCCGACATTAACATCCTCGTGCGCTAACATCAGGGCTAACAAAAGTTATTAATACAAGTTGAAATAACTTGTTCCATAACTGTTGTCAATTAATAAAGTTTATATTATATCTAAACAATCCTATTTGTAGATTTGTGTTACAGTGTATACATTTTCTGTGCTATTCCCTCCCTACGGTCGGAATTACTTGACACTATATCTATTTCCTTGTTGTGTATCTTCAATCGTACTGGCTTGATTTCCGTCTGAGACAAACTGTTCTAGTTAACATATTAAAGGAAGTACGTCACGGATGACACCGACAAAAGAAGTGTACACAGCACTGAAATAAATCATTGTTCTTATTGTTCTTATTACAACGGAGACAATTTTAGCTCTAATGTTCGGAAAACTGTCGTTAGTCTGTTGCAAATACCGTTTTAATAAGAAAACTAAAACAAAGAAATGTTTTACAGCAATATTGTCCTGTAATGCAAATAACATGGCAAAATCCGTTATGTGAGTAACAACGGAATAGGTCCGTGTGGTGTTAGTAACAGTGATAAATGATCCTATAAAAAACATTGCCCTGTGTTATTAGTCTTAGCGGAGGACTTCCCTACACAGCATTGATGCCATATATAACAACCAAATGCCAACTGTTAGTATGTATACTCAGATGATTTAAACAGATTTGGTTTCAAAAATAGATTTCATCACAACAG
This sequence comes from Mizuhopecten yessoensis, assembly GCF_002113885.1. NCBI lineage: Eukaryota > Metazoa > Mollusca > Bivalvia > Pectinida > Pectinidae > Mizuhopecten > Mizuhopecten yessoensis. The sequence goes on along the minus strand of NW_018408843.1, from coordinate 345,236 downwards.
CATGCGCATATAAAACGACCTTACTCATAGTCAAAGCGTTCCTCAAACAATTTCAAATACTCAATATGTCTACTTAGCATAATGGGTTTGATAAATAAACGTATTCGTTCAGAACACTAGTGATAATACAAGTAATAATCCAAGTGCTAGGGGAACAATGCTACCCTATTTACTAACTGATATCGCGTTGTCGTCATTGGACGCTTCTGAAAATATCCACAATCACATGGTTCTTATGGAATTTCCACAATACCCATGTTGTATTTATCTCCGGATCAATGCACTCATTGCCACATTTAATTGACATTAACGAGTATACCGTGTCAGTTACCTTATAAAGTCTAACTAAAATGTCGTAATATAAACCATTAAAACTCGACTCAACCGATACCATACCTGTTTCCTCGCCTGTGATATGATAATGATGTTTTTAGAAACCGATACCATGACAATCATGTACATGTTATTGCACCATAATTTTGTATGCTTTATCCCATGACATGATGAGTTTGGTTGTACGATCTAATGAAATGATAATCATGTCAATAAATGTACAATGCACATGATGTTAGACTGATTCCCATGCCGTATTTATCTTCGCGTTGTTAGTCAGGTAGGATGTCATATGAAGGGTTCTAGATTCATGACTAAACTGTAATAACTTTGAGGTTTGATATATGTTGATCAGTTCAATAACGTACTAATGGTCTGTGTAATTTCGTTGCTAACACATGCTACGTATTTACCCGGAAGTTTAAATCATCCCAAAGCAAATTACAGACATAGGGGCCTTTTATCTTTTGGCAATAACAAATAGGTTTTGTAGTTTAAATAGCCAATCCGTAGTCCTATCTAATCTTAAGGTCCACTGGAGCCTATCACTATGTTAGCCTTCCACATAGGTATACAATAATTATTTGGCATGATATTTATTCCAGTTGAAAAAAGATTATATTGAGAAACATACCATTTGTATACACAAATGCTATGTAAACGAACCTATTCACCTATAAAGTGTTTTGTGTTTGACCTTTAAGACAATGGACATTCATATAACCTGGCTATAGAAATCTTAAAACAGAGTTTTCGTTTTTGTCATTTGATTCATTTTTCAATGATATATATTGTGAATAGATTGCTGATAAACATCTGTTCTAACAACATTACAAATCACTTTATTATGAGTCTTTATGTCCTTTCTGTCCTGAAAATGTTTTGTTAATAAACTTGTCAAGAAGATATTTTTAAAAACAATTTAGCCACATTTGACTTTGCTCCAGGCATTTCTTCTAAAATGTTGAAGACTGTGGGTCTAAATACACTAATATGCAAAAGTATATATTTTATTATATTATAAATGGATGTTAAATATGAATACAAATTTTGATATTTAAATTTTGTAGCCTTGGCGACAATTGAAAAAAATAAAACTTACAACCAATCACAAGGCTGATAGGTCATTAACATTGGTTGATACGCAAATATGACATGGGTATTTTCACTGGATATGTGATAGATTTGGTTGTAATACGCCTGATAAGTAAGAGACATCCGTGTGTAAGACCGATAGTTAAGTCTATTGCACGTTTGTATCGTTTAAAACATCATTATGGAAGCAAAACATAATATCATACACATCACTGCGCTGACGGGGTAGAGTTTGGAAACAGGTAAAGTGATTACGGTTTATCACAGAAGCATCTTGATATCTGTGCGAGCACGCAGATAACAATGACAACAAGGACTAGGATGTCTTTAGAGATAATCCGTCACATTATTCTTTACTGCATATTCGCGAAGAAGAACTGATTACTAACTATTACAGGAACTAGTAAGTTAACTACTATACGGAAACGACAAACCCACTGAACACCGGTCGAATTTCACTCTACTGGACATTGGTCAAACCTCACTCCACTGGACACCGGTCGAATTTCACTCTACTTGACATTGGTCAAACCTCACTCCACTGAACACCGGTCGAATTTCACTCTACTGGACATTGGTCAAACCTCACTCCACTGGACACCGGCCGAACCTCACTCCACTGGATACCAGTCGAACCTCACTGCACTGGATACCGGCCGAACCTCACTCCTCTGGATACCAGCCGAACCTCACTGCAGTGGATACCAGTCAAACCTCACTGCACTGGATACCGGCCGAACCTCACTGCACTGGATACCGGCCGAACCTCACTCCTCTGGATACCAGTCGAACCTCACTGCACTGGACACCGGCTGAACCTCACTGCACTGGACACCGGCCGACCCTCACTGCACTGGATACCGGTCGAACCTCACTCCTCTGGACACCAGCCGAACCTCACTGCACTGGATACCGGCCGAACCTCACTCCTCTGGATACCAGCCGAACCTCACTGCAGTGGATACCAGTCAAACCTCACTGCACTGGATACCGGCCGAACCTCACTGCACTGGAGACCGGCCGAACCTCACTCCACTGGATACCAGTCGACCCTCACTGCACTAGACACCGGCCGAACCTCACTGCCCTGGACACCGGCCGAACCTCACTCCACTGGATACCAGTCGAACCTCACTGCACTAGACACCGGCCGAACCTCACTGCACTGGACACCGGCCGAACCTCACTGCACTGGATACCGGTCGACCCTCACTCCACTGGACACCGGCCGAACCTCACTGCACTGGACACCGACTGAACCTTACTCTTCTGGACACCGGTCGAATCTCACTCCATTGGTTATATAACACGTAAAATTCACATTTTACATCAAAGTGAAGCCTTATGTCAGAGTCGAATATGCAGATAACTTGTTGGCTCCGTTTGTAGAACACGTGCTGTGTTTGATTTAACCTTTTAGGTAAAGGATTTTTAAAATAGCTGAAACGAAGAAAGATTTTCTGAAAAAACAATACATGTAATGCATTTTCCTCAATTGCAAGAATTGCTTAGATTGTGTCTGTCCATCGTGCACAGGGCGACGGTCATTGTAGAAAAGTTATTCTTCGAGTGTTAAACAGATTGATACCAGGAAGATGTCTCAGTAAGTATTGGACGAAATATGTGTGGTTTTACAAAATAAAACAATAAAAAAAGTGAAATTTGTGTCTTTCATAATTCAATTATAAACAAAAACAATTATCTTGATAATAAAATAACAAAATACTAAATATGGCCCTTGAAAGAAGTTTTATTAAAAATATATCTGTAAAAGATTAACAGGACGGAATATATAATACTTCATGATATATACACAACGTTAACAACAGCTCTACTCTATTTATAATAAACATAACCACGTATATAACAATAACATAAATAATTCAGTCGAAGTTGTTTTTATAATCTAATAATGGGATTTTACTTTCCTTTTAATAAATCTTAACACTATTTATTTTACAACAATTATAAAACAAGTCATTAGAACTTATATTAATGACCTTTGTTGGCCCGGATGTTAGCGCGCGAGTGTCTTCATGTGGGAGGAAACTGGAGTACCCGGATATAACCCACGTGGTCGAGCAGGTGAACCCAAACCTTATCCACTGCGCCACCCGACCATCCTTTTAATTAGCATAGTCATCTTTACAGCATTATTTACCAGAGTCGGTGGCTCATCTCGAACCCCAGTATACCTGGGGTTCCTACCCAATGGCTCTGTTACAGTTGTTTATCGCCGAGGAGGGGGATTCTACAACTTATTAGAAAGGTATTATCAATATCAGTATAATTAACATAAACATGAAAAAGTCATTCCGGAACTCCATTTCTGCTGCCCGTCGAAAATATTTGCCCAAGTTTGTAAGCTAACGTTAATAGTTCCAAATAGATGTTTTTTTGTCACTCATCTCGAGATAACGCTTCCGTCGTTTCGTTCTGATATACCTGTTGTTTTCAAACTGTTGAATGAGTTTATAGTTAACTGCTAGAAAATTATGAACATTCAAACATGATTTTAGAAAACACACGCAAAACAGCTACCAAAAGGGTTAGCAAAGTCATATTTAAATCAAACATATATTTGCTGATTAGTTACGCTACAGTAAATCATAAATCCCCTAACCCGACAAGATAGCTCAACCTAGTAATACGTTAGTGTTGTTAGAGTGTTTAATTCCACATCGCTAAAAATCTTGAACTGGGATGTATAAGGAAACGTAGTGAGTCTGTAACCAGGTAATGTGTTTAAGGAAACGTAGTGAGGCTGTAACCAGGTAATGTGCTTAAGGAAACGTAGTGAGTCTGTAACCAGGTAATGTGTTTAAGGAAGTTCGAAAAGAACGTAATTATTGGATGTATATAAGAAATTGTTGAAAGTCCGTAATTAGGTTTTGTGAATAAGGAAATGGGGAATGTCTGTAAATAGTTTTTACGTCTTAACATTTTGTAAAGTGTAAATCTGTAACTAGATAATGAAACAGATCGTCTGTAACTAGATAATGAAACAGATCGTCTGTAACTAGTAATGTGTAAATAAGGGAAGGTAGAAAATGGATATTGTGTGTAAGGAAAGTCATTGAAGTAATGTTTATTAGATATACCCCCACGTTTGCGATGTACAACACTTTCCATTGGTTAATAAGCATGGATTATTGGACGATAGACATTAGGCGTACATGTATAACATATGTTTAAATATGTATTTTTCAACAGACTAAAGCTCTTCCAAAAACTGCAAATTTACCGGTAAAAAGCGAGTTGCGTGACAGGTTTCATTTGCCTAAAGAGGATACCCGCATCTAATTTTGTATTTATATAAAGATTTGCCAGCGAGCGGAAAAACAAAGCAATTTATATTTCACCTCTACATATACTTAAAACCTGTCAGGCTAATGGTCAGAATGTTCTGCTAAGAACAGCCTAATTTAAATAATTAATTATCGGGGTCGCCTTGCTTCTCATAGGCGTAAAGACACAGTGGTAGACATGAACAAAATCTTTAAAAACATTTTACTTTGAAGAATAGATATAAATACTGTATGTTTGTATACAATGTTGGAATATAAACCTCGGGATTCAAAAATGTTGGAAAAATAATACACTCAGTGGCGGCCTTCGATAAATATTTTTTTCGCGTCGGAACTATTCTAAATCGTTAATTACAATATCAGTCTTTTCTTTTGAATAGGTTTGGAACGACGGGTGCACACCGATGATCACTTCTGCTGAATCGTCGACAGGGAACTCTTTCAGGGAGGGAAAATAAAGTTGAGAAGGCGAAACTTTCTCGTCGTCCATCCTGAGATTTGAAAGGGATACGACAGCCGTTGATTTCCTAAAATTAAAACAAGAACTAAATTAACCACAACATATTACTTGCATATATTTGTTAAAATATGATTTTATGCCAACATTCAAGTGATAAATGATAAAATGCATTACTTGTGTTTCAAAACTAGTTCCCTAGATTTTGAAAAAAACAACTAAAAACTAATTAACACCAACATATTCATATCTACTTGAGTTGTCTCATGAAGTATAAGGATTCTAGGAAATACAAACTATATCATTGGTTCTTTATCATCACATTACGTACCTGTTTTTATGTTTTAATATGCAAAGGAATACGACGATGATGACGACGAGGAGGATCACAATTCCGACTCCTACTCCTACGCCTATTGCGGTTTCTGAAATGTTTCAAATATTTCAGTTTATTCTATTATATATCATTTAAATACAAACCAGGTACACTAGTATAACATATAACACCATTTCATAACGTAATAGTAACTGGTCACACCTTCTTTAAAATTTGCATAGTGTCTTGGTGTAAGCAGATTATATCGGATATACCTTATACATTGTTTAGTTTACTCCACCCCTACAGATTCACAGAGGACGGAACAGTTGTAAAATGTTGCGTTATTTATTATTGACCAAGGTTTACAATATACACACTTCTCTCATTATTAATTAGAAATAAATCAGTTCTCTTCTTATTTGTTAAATTCATATTACCAAGAGCTTGCCCCCTCCCGCTTTTGTGTAAACAGTATTAACCCTATTTTACACCAATTTGACGTCAACCTTTTTTAATGTTAAACGTAAGATATTCCAGTTTGATATTACTTGCTAAGTTCGCAGCACATACCATCATTTAAAACATACCATATTATTTAATTGATAAGCTAAACCTGCGTAAAAGATATACCAGTACAAATATCATGCTGACTTACCTGAGGTGTCATCACTAACAGACGGCCCGGGGTCTGCATTCACGGTCTGGCAACTTCCAGTCTGATATATAAATAGAAACATAAATCATGTAGGAGGAATTTAATTCAAATATGAAAGAAACTTACTTAAGTTTTCCCTGAAAAGGACATTGGATTGATGATAATCGAGCGTATTTGAGGTATTTTTAACGTTTTATTTCTTGCATATAATATCATCATTGGTGTCGGAATTAAATATATCAAAACATGACATTAAAACCAAATGCGTTTCTATTGAGATTTGGAAAATCAATCGGGGACGTGCCGAGCCCTCATCAAAAAATTATATTTAGATTTAACGAAATCTGAACGAGAAGGATTTTTTTTAAATGAATAACATAACGATATGTTGTTGTTTATCTGGACGCTACATTACTATCTGGTAATGTTATTATACGTTTTTCTCTGAAAAAAATCATTATGTGTCTTTCAATCCTTTATGTCGATAAAAGGTACCAAATTAGTATAACAATTCAACCCTATACAAATTACATTCTTAAAAAAAACACCAAAAAACATCTATTGAACATGAATTGACGTTAATGATAGAACTTGTGACTATATCCAGTATAATCTCAATTCTTGGGTATTATTTATATTTTCTAAAGCTTTATCATTATATGAACGATAAGATAAGCATTTTAAACAAATATGCTAATTTTCATAATCCCTTACACCGATACACATACTCTCGTACATCCGTACACACTGTCATTCTTATATTCATTTACACCCGTACACATACTACCTTACATCCGCACACATACTCCCTAACACCCATACACAAACTCCCTTACACTCATACACATACTCCCTTACATCCATACCCATACTCCCTTACACCCGTACACAGACTTCCTTACACCCATACACCATACACATACTACCTTACATCCGCACACATATTCCCTTACACCCGTACACACAATCCCTTACACCCGTACAATATTCCCTTGCACCCATACACACACTCTATTATACCCGCACAGATATTCCCTTACACCCGTATAATACTCCCTTAAACCTGCACACATATTCCCTTACACCCGTACACACAATCCCTTACACCCGTACAATACTCCCTTACTCCTGTACACATACTCCCTTCACCCGTACACATACTTCCTTACACCCGTACACATATTCCCTTACACCCGAACACACAATCCCTTACACCCGTACAATACTCCCTTACTCCTGTACACATACTCCCTTCACCCGTACACATACTCCCTTACACCCGTAAACATATTCCCTTACACCCGTACACACAATCCCTTACCCCCGTACAATACTCCCTTACACCTGTGCACATACTCCCTTCACCCGTACACATATTCCCTTACACCCGTACACACAATGCCTTACACCCGTACAATACTCCCTTACACCTGTACACATACGCCCTTCACCCGTACACATACTCCCTTACACCCGTACACATATTCCCTTTCACCCGTACACACAATCCCTTACACCCGTACAATACTCCCTTACACCTGTGCACATACTCCCTTCACCCGTACACATACTCCCTTACACCCGTATACATACTTCCTTTCTCTTGCCCATACTTTCTCCACCCGAACATACACATTCACTCATTGTAATCCCTTACACCCGTACACAAACAGTAAGTCTACATACTCCCTTACAGCCGTACACACATGCAGTCTTAGTAACCCCGTACACCCATACACACAATTGGACAGCATATACTCCCTAACACCGGTACACACACAGTCACTCTTCATACTCCCTTACACCTGTTTACACACATTTAGACTCCATACTCAGTAACACCTATTCACACACATTTAGACTTCATGCTCCCTTACACCTATTCACAAGCATTAAGACTTCATATTCGCTTACATCTGTTCGCACACATTTAGACTTCATACATCCTAACACCTGTTCGCACACATTTAGACTTCCTACACCTTTAAACCTGTTCACAAGCATTTAGACTTTCATAATCCCTTACACCTGTTCACACACATTTAGACTTTTATACGCCTTACACCTGTTCACACGCATTTATACTTTCATAATCCCTTACACCTGTTCACACATATTTAGACTTCCTACACCATTAAACCAGTTCACACGCATTTAGACTTTCATACCCCCTTACACCTGTTAACACAAATTTAGACTTTCATAATCCCTTACACCTGTTCACACACATTTATAATTTCATACGCCTTACACCTGTTCACACACATTTAGACTTCCTACACCGTTACACCTGTTCACACACATTTACACTCCCTGCACCCTTACACCTGTTCATACATATTTAGACTTCATACACCCTTACACCTGTTCACACATATTTAGACTCCCTACACCCTTACACCTGTTCACACACATTTAGACTTTCATATTCCCTTACACCTGTTCACACACATTTATGCTTTCATACTCCCTTACACCTGTTCACACAAATTTAGACTTCCTACACCCTTACACCTGTTCACACACATTTAGACTCCCTGCACCCTGAAACCTGTTCACACGCATTTATAATTTCATACTTCCTTACACCTGTTCACACATATTTAGACTCCCTGCACCCTTACACCTGTTCACACATATTTTAACTTCATACACTCTTACACTTGTTCACACATATTTAGACTTCATACTCCCTTACACCTGTTCACACACATTAATGCTTTCATACTCCCTTACACCTGCTCACACACATTTACACTCCCTGCACCCTTACACCTGTTCACACATATTTAGACTTCATACACCCTTACACCTGTTCACACATATTTAGACTTCATACTCCCTTACACCTGTTCACACACATTTATACTTCATACTCCTTACACCTGTTCACACACATTAAGACTTCATACTCCCTTACACCTGTTCACACACATTTATACTTCATACTCACTTACACCTGTTCACACAGAATTATACTTCATACTCCCTTACACCTGTTCATACACATTTACACTTCATACTCCCTTACACCTGTTCATACACATTTAGACTTCATACTCCCTTACACCTGTTCACACACATTTATACTTCATACTCCCTTACACCTGTTCACACACAATTATACTTCATACTCCCTTACACCTGTTCATACACATTTACACTTCATACTCCCTTACACCTGTTCATACACATTAAGACTTCATACTCCCTTACACCTGTTCACACACATTTATACTTCATACTCTCTTACACCTGTTCACACACATGTATGCTTCATACTCCCTTACACCTATTCACACATATTTAGACTTCATACTCCCTTACACCTGTTCAGAGACATTTAGACTTCATACTCCCTCACACCTGTTCACACACATTTATTCCTCATACTCCTTACACCTGTTTATACACATTTAGACTTCATACTCCCTTACACCTGTTCACACACATTTATACTTCATACTCCCTTGCACCTGTTCATACACATTTATACTTCATACTCCCTTGCACCTGTTCATACACATTTAGACTTCATACATCCTTACACCTAGGCCTGTTCATACATATTTAGACTTCATACTCCCTTACACCTGTTCTCACACATTTATACTTCATACTACCTTACACCTGTTCACACACATTTATACTTCATACTCCCTTACACCTGTTCACACACATTCACTCTTTAGTAAAAATTTCATTTCGTAGTATAGTATAAACGTAATTCCATGTTATTGTCTTTACCTTTTCTGTACACATCATAGAAGTGGTGTTACACTCGTAACAATTAGCGTCAAAGTTAAGGAATGTGACTTCAGTACTGAAGGTCGTGCCGTCGTTGGACATGCTGATCTTGTAGCCACTTGGAAGACTAGCATATGTGGAGCGGCGTTTCCGGGAAGCTGGTATTTTGCAGATACACGTGAACGAGTTGACGTATGTTGCAGAAAAAGTCATAGCCTCCCCTTCCAATCGAATGACCGAACCATAGACCTACATTACAAACCAATAGTTATTAATTACACAAACAATGCCTCGATTTATATAAGGTCCTCCGTTTAAATCGATTTAAGTAAAACTCGACAGAATGTCTTTAGTATTATACATCACACTTTGTGATATAGTAAGCGTTTTGCCAATGAGTCAGTCCGTGCGTTTGTTGTAAAATGCTCTCATAAACATTGACACAATTAGTTCGAATTCACTATAGTTTAGTAGAATGAGATTTTACATGCAAAAACATTTTGTTGGCAAAATAATCAACGGTCACGGAAAAAGAACACACTTGACCACTTTTGAAGCAAAGGATTGTGTATAACACATCTCATCACTCTTTAACATTTAAGGTTATGTAATAGTGAGGTTAAATGAAGCTCTACATCTAATAAGGGTTTGGTGGTCATCGGTCAAAGCTAAAGGGTCAAATGTATCCGTCAAAAGTAAAAAGCTTTTGATAAAGTTATATCATAAACCCTTTAGATTATATTTAAACCAGCGTGTGCTAACCATGAATTCTTCTACACCTGGTGAGAATTTACTGTTTATATGTCAAAGTGAAATGGTCCAAAGTCACAGGCAAAGCGGGCTAGGGAAAGGGGGCTTGGTCGTGGGGTATAGCTATGTGAACGTCTATTCACTTGGTTTTATAAATTACAAATAATGAAACTCGATTCATTGCCCTGTGTTCTATTTTTCTATTTGTGACCTCGTCTTTGTTCACTTTGTTTTCATTTTCACTTTTTAATACTTCCTATAATTACCTCAGTTTCTTTCGATATATTAACAAACCTCTGTGAAAAGCCGATAATGTCACTTCTTGATTCAATTTATATCTATGAACAATAACTTCCTTGTTTTGTCCAATCCCATTTACAGGAAAAACCTTTTAATCATGTTGTGTGACATATATAGTTAGTTGATATGTTAATTTTATGAATCCAATTCTGTTGTTAAAAACGAATTTGATTGAAAAATAATATTGATATACATCATCTGATTCATTTAATGAATTAAAAGGTTATCTGATGTTGATTTTGTTATAAGCATTTTTAATATTTTGAAACAAGTAGACAATAATATAATGACATCACTATAACTATTTTATTGTAAATAAAATTGGTTATTTTGCCGTATGAAATACATTGTTACGATATTCATTTATAATGACATTGATTCTTATTTCTCACGCTAAGTGTTAGTACTTACCTTGAACGGTTGGGCTCTGCATGTCAGTTGCATCGGCATAAAGTTTTCCCCTGATACAAGGTATTTGGAGCAGACGTTTATCGATGTATCGCACAAGCCCACATTTGTTTCTTGGGACAGGATGGGTGGGGCGTTTCCGCTCATTGAACAATCATTTCCCGAATAACCGTTTTCACACTGACAAGTACCTTTAAGTTGGCAAAACAAAATTAACCAAGAGTGTCATTTTAAACGAATGATTCAAACCTTGCCTCGGTGAAATAGTACCTTTGGCGTTATGAGATTTGCGAACTCGTATTGTTATGTAAATTATTCTACAAGTGAAACATGTTTTTTACCAATGAGTGTACTATCGAATGCTTAAGAAGCTATTGAACTAAAAGATTAGTTTATTTCAAGAGCAAAATATTAACCATCAATAATATTTCAATTTAGCTTAAATTATTATATAAACTGTCTGAGCGTTACATAAATCGAATGGTATAAGCTAAAAAAAGAAAAAGTAACTACGATGTATTTTTATCATATACCATTGATACAGGACCCAACATTGGAGCAGTTGTTGGAACAACTCAATGCTAACATCTCATCCAGAATAGTGCTGCCACTTCCGGTATCGTTCTTTGTAAGGTTTTCTAAACGTACTGCTTCCGCTATACACGCCGTCTTCAGTAACGACAGAGTAGATTCCATGAACAACGTCGATCCTGAGAGCTGAATAAAATGTTTGGACATAATTTATAAAGATAATAAACGATACATATTGATGGGACACTTTCTTTTTTGAAATTTTTGTTTAATTCAGAACCCAAGAAGGGGAATCAAACTCCGGTCGTCTCGGTGAGAAGCGAGAGGGCTTTCCGTTGTGCCACCAACTAACCAGCGTGAAGTTGGTTACTTATTCAATATTGGGCTAGCCCAATATTGGACTGGACCAATGTTGGGCTGGCGCAATATTGGGCTAGTTTGATATTCAAATACACCTAACATAATAGTTCTTATGCCGCTTTTTCACACAAATACCACAACTGGGCATCTTCTAAGGTATCCACATGCAAAACGGCATCAACGATACCCCAGGCTAAAGGTGCTCACTGGATATCATTTCGAATTTCAGTATATAAACGTAAATTTTTCGTTTTCAACAGGCCACGGCATATTGTTATAGGTCTTATGCCGCTTTTTCACACCTATGCCACAACTGGGCATCTTTTAATGTATCCACATGAAAAACGGCATCAACGATACCGCAGGCTAAAGATGCTAGGTATATTTGAATATCAAACTAGCCCAATATTGCGCCAGCCCAACATTTGTCCAGTCCAATATTGGGCTAGCCCAATATTGAATAAGTAACCAACTTCACGCTGGTCACCAACTACCAATAAATTGATCACACCTCGTATCAACTAAAACATTTTCTTAAGCCGCTTTTATTTTCATCATAACATAGGTGACATTCATATCAGTTTCATGGTATTGTTGAATACGCTGAAGCTCCCTGACAGTTGCCTGTTATCATGCTCACTTCTTATATATCACGTTTTGTATGGATCAGTTGTCGTTTATAGCCAGCAATGAATGCAAGAAACTTACATTATTCAACCTGAATATCACATGGTTTCATCTACTCACATTTCTGTTTAAACCCATAAACAAAGCAGACTTACCTTGATGTCCTTGGTACAGTCTGGTATATAATCTTCACTGTCAAATCCTGGTATTACCTCCTTATGTTTCTGTGTAATCCCATAAACAATGTAGACTTACCTTGATGTCCTTGTTACAGTCGGGGACAAAGACTTCGATGTCAAATCCTGGTATCACCTCTTTACATTTCTGTGTAATCCCATAAACAAAACGGACATACCTTGATGTCCTTGTTACAGTCGGGGACAAAGACTTCGATGTCAAATCCTGGTATCACCTCTTTACATTTCTGTGTAATCCCATAAACAAAACGGACATACCTTGATGTCCTTGTTACAGTCGGGGACAAAGATTTCGCTGTCAAATCCTGGTATCATCTCATCATGTTTCTGTTCACTGATCCCATAAACAATGTAGACTTACCTTGATGTCCTTGTTACAGTCGGGGACAAAGACTTCGCTGTCAAATCCTGGTATCACCTCTTTACATTTCTGTGTAATCCCATAAACAAAGCTGACATACCTTGATGTCCTTGTTAGAGTCGGGGACGAAGACTTCGCTGTCAAATCCTGGTATCCCCTCTTTACATTTCTGTGTAATCCCATAAACAAAGCTGACATCCCTTGATGTCCTTGTTACAGTCGGGGACAAAGATTTAGCTGTCAAATCCTGGTATCATCTCATCATGTTTCTGTTGGCTGATCCCATAAACAATGTAGACTTACCTTGATGTCTTTGTTACAGTCGGGGACGAAGACTTCGCTGTCAAATCCTGATATCACCTACTCATGTTTCTGTTGACTGATCCTATAAACAATGTAGACTTACCTTGATGTCTTTAATACAGTCGGGGACGAAGACTTCGCTGTCAAATCCTGGTATCATCTCATCATGTTTCTGTTGACTGATCCCATAAACAATGTAGACTTACCTTGATGTCTTTATTACTGTCGGGGACGAAGACTTCGCTGTCAAATCCTGGTATCACCTCCTCATGTTTCTGTTGACTGATCCCATAAACAATGAAGACTTACCTTGATGTCTTTGTTACAGTCGGGGACAAAGACTTCGCTGTCAAATCCTGGTATCACCTCCTCATGTTTCTGTTGACTGATCCTATAAACAATGTAGACTTACCTTGATGTCTTTATTACAGTCGGGGACAAAGACTTCGCTGACAAATCCTGGTATTATCTCATCATGTTTCTGCTCACTAATTCAATTAACAAAGTAAACTTTACCTTGATGTCCTTGGTGCAGTCGGGGACATAAACTTCGCTGTCAAATCCTGGTATCACCTCCTCACATTTCTGGATGAGAGGACTGTCCCTGAGGAATTCCCTACAAGCTAATGCGGCTGATGCCTCCGTCCAATTACCAGACCAATCAGGTACCTTTAAACATAGAACCAATAAAAAAAAATGCAAAATGAGGTTTATAATTAAACTGTACAAACTGTGGAAAGATTTATGTTGCAAAACCAAAAGTGTTTGTATATGACGTTTCGATGACTTATACGGTATGTACTCTGTCACCTTCATCAGACAAATGACCAGTGAAGCGTATGCACACAAAGGTGTAAAATATGTACGGTTCGGCTATGCTATAAGTGTATTAACAATTAGTTGTTATATGAACCGAAATGACTCGATTCAGCTAAAGTATAAAACAAAGCGTAGCTGAATCGAGTCATTTCGGTTCATATGTAACAACTCATTGTACATACGCTTACAGCGACAACGATTTGTGGACAACTCGTATATATTGTACATCACTGTACATGCGCTTAACTGGTCATTTGTCTGATGAAGGTGACAGAGTACATGCCGTACTAGTCATCGAAACGTCATATATAAACACTTTTGGTTGTGCTACATGAATCTTTTCACAATCCCTACTATCAAACCTGAAACAAATGTAAAAAATAAATTGTACAATACTTATTTTAAAATAAATATGTAAAATATTCATATGTCTACACAAGGAGACAGTATGTACTGAATGTTTTCACGAAAATCCTTAAATAAAGGAAATACCAAATCAAACGTTAAGCCAAGGCAATGACCAAGATACAAAGCTGTGAATTAAACTTAATTATCCAAGAGAATCACTTTCTAATTGTGAGTTGGGTAAATTCGACACATCTTGTTAAGTCACAAATTTTAATCTGATACAGAGACATGATCGATGGTAACAATGTTATCGCCATATGGAAGATGAACAAACAGTTTTCATTCAAATAATTTAAGAAAGATACTTACTCCACTTTCTGTATCATTGTTTCCACCCAGATTAGAGTACCAGGGAAAGTACACCATCTCTTCATCCGTATCGCGTTTTGTAAATGATGTCCGGCACGTGTCAAGGTACCCATACGAAGCAGTGTCAGAGGAGTCAGACGAAGAACAGGGCTCAGCCGGTGACGCCGAACAGGAAGCATGCTCATCAAACTTTGTTTCGTTTTTACAGGTGCAATATTCACGGGCCGTCATTGTAGGAGATGACTGCGTTACCAGGGGATTTATGAATAACGACTGCGAAGTTCCCTCTGTAATTCTGTAATTGTAGACGGTTGATATGTATACAAATATTTAAAATACACAATTGAAATCTTTCAAAAAAAATGGAATATATATGTGTGTTCTATTCATTAACGATTGCTAGTTATTGTTCTCACGATTGTAATTTCTGTCTAGTTGAACTACTAGCTCAGGAAATATCAGCCATTTAGGCAATAAAATAGTGCGGGATGATTTAGTTTGGACATAGTATGATAAAAATATTGTTTATTTAAAAGTTAATGACAATTAGCAGTATATAAAACCTCAATTTAGTTTTCATTAGACGAGTGATTTTTTATACGGATACAAACTTCCAGCTGGTGCCGAAGACTGACTCATTGGAGGTTTCACTTCCGTCTGTCTTTTTAAAGTCATTTCCTGTTGATCCGTCCATATATCCACATAACCCTGCGGACGCTTTCCAGTCCAAAACCGAGGGTTTCACGAAAATGTAGTGTATAAATACAGCTGATGAGTAGGATCCGTAGTGGAAAGTCACCGATGTCCCCGTGGGAAGGGTAATCTATAATTAATCCATATTTTACACAACTTATTTATTTTAAAACAATATTGATTTAAACTTTATAAGATTGACAGCTTTACGAAACATGTAGTAGACATTAATAAATTAAAAAGACCAGTAGGTCATAACGTATGCGCTAACAATATAACAGCTTATCTACCACACTTTGTAAATGCATTCCTGTTATAGCCAGGGGGGAAATTGATAGAATATATCACCCCATAGATGGTAGATTCTTAAGTTGCCAAATACGAGGCTTTCCAAGGATTGATATTCCCCATCTCACCTAAAGGGAGTAAGCATTCTTGTTCTCTTATCCTTTTTACCATGTCATTTACACAAATCAATGTTTCATTTCCGATTCAATGCATTTTGACGATACGTTAATGCATTTTTTACATGACGTCATTGTGTTGTTGACGTGACATTATGTTTATAATAAGGAAATCCTTGGACGAGACAAGGATATCTCATAACTAGAAAAATGGTGGATACGCCAAAATAATCCTACATAAAGAAAAACAGCTTACTCGCGTTATTATCCTGAAACATCCGTATTGCATCATCAATTTATGCAGTGAAACGTCATCAATTTTGTTGAGATTGTCAATGTATTTGGTTAACAATTACTTCTGTATGTTGGATACAGAAACCTCAAGCCTGAAGATAAGGTATAAAACCTCAACCATGAAGAAAAGCTATAAAACCTCAAGCCTGAAGATAAGGTATAAAAACTCAAGCCTGAAGATTAGGTATAATAACTCAAGCCTGAAGATAAGGTATAATAACTCAACCCTGAATATAAGGTATATTAACTCAACCCTGAAGATAAGGTATAAAAACTCAACCCTGAATATAAGGTATATTAACTCAACCCTGAATATAAGGTATATTAACTCAACCCTCTCAACCCTGAATATAAGGTATATTAACTCAACCCTGAAGATAAGGTATAACACCTCAATCCTGAAGATAAGGTATAAAACCTCAACCCTGACTATAAGGTATAATAACTAAACCCTAAATATAAGGTATATTAACTCATCCCTGAAGATAAGGTATAAAAACTCAACCCTGAATATAAGGTATATTAACTCGACCCTGAAGATAAGGGATAAAACCTCAACCCTGACTATAAGGTATAATAACTCAACGGTGAATATAGGGTATATTAACTCACCCCTGAAGATAAGGTATAATAAATAATAACTAAACCCTGAATATAAGTTATACTAACTCAACCCTGAATATAAGGTATAATAACTCAACCCTGAATATAGGGTATATTAACTCAACCCTGAAGATAAGGTATAAAACCTCAACCCTGAAGATAAGGTATAAAACCTCAACCCTGAATATAAGGTATATTAACTAAACTCTGAATATAAGGAATATTAACTCAACCCTGAATATAAGGTATAATAACTCAACCCTGAATATAAGGTCTATTAACTCAACCCTGAAGATAAGGTATAAAATCTCAACCCTGAATATAAGGTATAAAAACTCAACCCTGAAGATAAGGTATAAAAACTCAACCCTGAATATAAGGTATACTAACTCAACCCTGAATATAAGGTATAATAACTCAACCATGAATATAAGGTATATTAACTCAACCCTGAAGATAAGGTATAAAACCTCAGCCATGAAGATAAGGTATAAAACCGCATCCATGAAGATAAGGTATAATAACTCAAGCCTGAAGATAAGGTATAATAACTCAACCCTGAAGATAAGGTATAATAACTCAACGCTGAATATAAGGTATATTAACTCAACCATGAAGATAAGGTATAAAAACTCAACCCTGAATATAAGGTATACTAACTCAACCCTGAATATAAGGTATAAAACCACAACCCGGAATATAAGGTATATTAAATCAACCCTGAAATAAGGTATATTACCTCAACCATGAAAATAATGTATAAAACCTCAACCCTGAATATAAGGTATATTAACTCAACTCTGAATATAAGGTATATTAACTCAACCCTGAATATAAGGTATAAAACCACAACCCGGAATATAAGGTATATTAAATCAACCCTGAAATAAGGTATATTACCTCAACCATGAAAATAATGTATAAAACCTCAACCCTGAATATAAGGTATATTAACTCAACCCTGAAGATAAGGTATAAAATCTCAACCCTGAATATAAGGTATACTAACTCAACCCTGAATATAAGGTATATTTAATCAACCCTGAATATAAGGTATATTACCTCAACCCTGAAGATAAGGTATAAAACCTCAACCCTGAATATAAGGTATATTAACTCAACTCTGAATATAAGGTATATTAACTCAACCCTGAAGATAAGGTATAAAACCTCAACCCGGAATATAAGGTATATTAAATCAACCCTGAAATAAGATATATTACCTCAACCATGAAAATAAGGTATAAAACCTCAACCCTGAATATAAGGTATATTACCTCAACCCTGAAGATCAGGTATAAAACCTCAACCCCGAAGATAAGGTATAAAAACTTAAGCCTGAAGATAGGGTATAAAAACTCAAGCCTAAAGATAAGGTATAAACACTCAAACCTGAAGATAAGGTATTATAACTTAACCATGAAGATAAGGTATAATTCTCAACCCTGAAGATTAGGTACTATAACTCAAGCCTGAAGAGAATATAAGGTATATTAACTAAACTCTGAATATAAGGTATATTACTCAACCCTGAATATAAGGAATATTTAATCAACCCTGAATATAAGGTATAAAAACTCAAGCTTTAATATAAGGTATAAAAACTCAAGCCTTAAGATAAGGTATAAAAACTTAAGCCTGAAGATAGGGTATAAAAACTCAAGCCTTAAGATAAGGTATAAAAACTAAAGCCTGAAGATAAGGTAAAATAACTCAAGCCTTAAGATAAGGTATAAAAACTTAAGCCTGAAGATAGGGTATAAAAACTCAAGCCTGAGGATAAGGTATAAAAACTCAAGCTTTAATATAAGGTATAAAAACTCAAGCTTTAATATAAGGTATAAAAACTCAAGCTTTAATATAAGGTATAAAAACTCAAGCTTTAATATAAGGTATAAAAACTCAAGCTTTAATATAAGGTATAAAAACTCAAGCCTTAAGATAAGGTATAAAAACTAAAGCCTGACGATAAGGTATAAAAACTCAAGCTTTAATATAAGGTATAAAAACTCAAGCTTTAATATAAGGTATAAAAACTCAAGCTTTAATATAAGGTATAAAAACTCAAGCTTGAAGATAAGGTATAAAAACTCGAGTCTGAAGATAAGGTATAAAATCTCAACCCTGAATATAAGGAATATTTAATCAACCCTGAATATAAGGTATATTAACTAAACTCTGAGTATAAGGTATATTAACTCAACCCTCTCAACCCTGAATATAAGGAATATTTAATCAACCCTGAATATAAGGTATAAAAACTCAAGTCCGAAGATAAGGTATAATAACTCAAGTCTGAAGATAAGGTATAAAAAGATAAGGTATAAAACCTCAACCCCGAAGATAAGGTATAAAAACACAAGCCTGAAGATAAGGTATAAAGACTCAAGCCTGAAGATAAGTCATAAAACCTCAAGCCTGAAGATAAGGTATATTAACTCAACCCTTAATATAAGGTATAATAACTCAAGCCTTAAGATAAGGTATAAAAACTTAAGCCTGAAGATAGGGTATAAAAACTCAAGCCTGGAGATAAGGTATAAAAACTCAAGCTTGAAGATAAGGTATAATAACGCAATCCTGAAGATAAGGTATAAAATCTCAACGCTGAATATAAGGTATAAAAACTCAAGCCTAAAGATAAGGTATAAACACTCAAACCTGAAGATAAGGCATAAAACCCCAAGCCTGAAGATAAGGTATTGAATATAAGGTATATTTAATCAACCCTGAATATAAGGTATAATAACTCAAGCTTGAAGATAAGGTATAATAACGCAATCCTGAAGATAAGGTATAAACCCTCAACCCTGAATATAAGGTATATAAACTCAACCCTGAAGATAAGGTATAAAATCTCAACGCTGAATATAAGGTATAAAAACTCAACCCTGAATATAAGGTATAAAAACTCAAGCTTTAATATAAGGTATAAAAACTCAAGCTTTAATATAAGGTATAAAAACTCAAGACTGAAGATAAAGTATAAAAACTCATCCCTAAAGATAAGGTATAATAACTCATCTCTGAAGATAAGGTATAAAATCTCAACGCTGAATATAAGGCATATTAACTCAACCATGAAGATAAGGTATAATACTCATCCCTGAAGATTAGGTATTATAACTCAAGCCTGAAGATAAGGCATAAAACCTCAAGCCTGAAGATAAGGTAAAATAACTCAAGCCTGAAGATAAGGTATATTAACTCAACTCTGAATATAAGGTATAATAACTCAAGCCTGAAGATAAGGTATAATAACTCAACCCTGAAGATAAGGTATAATAACTCAATCCTGAAGATAAGGTATAAAAACTCAAGCCTGAAGATAAGGTATAATAAGTCAACCCTGAGGATAAGGTGTAATATAGAAAAGATCGTACCTAGGTTAGGATATCTACTTCACAACGGAGTGATAGATTTATTGATCCTCATTGGTTATATCAATATGTCCGGATATGCTTCATTAAGAATAAAACAGTCCATATTTCGATCAGTGGTTTAAGCTGTCGATTCCAACTGTGTTAGTTAGCGGTTACATATAAGATTTTGTTTGTTTATATTTTATCGTTGTAAGTTTTCATAACTTACCTGGAAGCCGGATCCATATCGGTTACTGGATTGATAATGCGTTATCTTCATCGCATCTTTGTCACAGCCGTTGTACTCGATAATTCTGTTGAACCCATTTGAATGCTTACAGAAGTTGGCCCTGAAGACTGCATTATCATTACGTATAGCGATTCCACAGTTACATTTGGCGTTGGGTAAACCATAGTCACATGGCTGGAAATAGGCGTGAATCTAAACCACAAGATACAAAATGAACTGTATTAAGTTTCATTAATACATGTATGTTGTCAAAAGAATGAGTCATATTTGTCGGAAAATATATTCTTTCCCTTTTATTATTGTTCTGAAATTCTAAAATTCCTACAATAAAAAGATCAATTAACATATAGTCTAGGCTAAGAAGAACTTCGAGGAAGAAATACATAGGTAATATAGTTTTAATGCTTTCTATAGAGTTTAAGTAGAGATGAGGATTAACTTACCGCAACGGGCAGAGTGTCGTGCTTATACAAGACGTATTCTCCAGTTACTTGTAATTCGTATTGCCTAAATAAGGAAAAGTAATGTAAACATATGCTACATTGCGTTGAAACATTCTTTGTCTTATTATCAATTTATCCTCCTGATATATTTTTATTTATACATTATCAGTTCGAATCTAAAATAAAATCTACTTTCCACAACAGTAGCTGGAAACAAGTTATGAACCAGAACGTAATTAATAGTAAAATGGCATTGCAGACCACGAGTAAATGTGCCAAAATTCAACTTCTGTTAAAATAAAATCTGGCTACAGTTTATAATTGAAACTGATTGCTAGTACAAATTGTAATCACATGCCTTGGTATATAAAACACATACATGTACCTCGGCTACTCATATACGACTATATACTTATTGTTTCAGTAATAAATTATCTTACTTACTTGCCGTCAAAGGTTTTCATATGTGGGTCGTTCGAAGAGTAACACACTTTACCCATAATGTTAATATCATCGTCATGGATGTTAATCTGACAAAATAGAAAGCAGAGATATATTGTCAGTGTAAGATGAGAAAAATCATTTTATTTTCCAGATATGTTAAAATACCTATAAGTTGTTAAAAAATATCGTTATTCTAGTTCATCAAGCGAAATTAAACATTAATTAGAGGTTATATTGGTATGTTGGTATATTTACGTACTTATTGATGTCGAGGTATTAAAAAGACAATAGAAACCATATGGCTAAGAGACTGACAACACCATGTGTCAGATCGACTTAGGGAAGTCTCTTTATTATCAATATTGTTTACCCTTTGCTTTTGTGTGTTAATTTTTGATTTAGGGTGTGATAACTTTTAATTTTGTGTGCGATAACTTTTGATTTTGTGTGTGATAATTTAGATTTTTTGTGTGATTACTTTTGATTTTTGTGTGTGATTACCTTTGATTTCGTGTGTGGTTACCTTTGAGTTCGTGTGTGGTTACCTTTGATTTCGTTTGTGGTTACCTTTGATTTTGTGTGTTTACCTCTATTTCATCTCCGACTACCTGGCTCCAAACTTTGTGTGTTATAACCGAGTCTGTTCGTAACTGCAGCAGTGCCATGCGATGTCCTGAGTTAACGATATTGTCCGGCGCTCCATGTATCTTCATCACGGCTGATGTATCCCAGCTGGTATGATAGATCAATACTCCACATTCATTGTTCTTAAACGTTACGGCATTGTTGGTAACACCACCTCGTGAACACTGGTCTGTGGACTCGTCTTTTGGTGAAACTACTCGAATTCTCATATGACAGTGATCCTGTTCAAATTTCTGGACCCTAAAGTAGGATTTTTACGAATATGTTTGAACAGGAAATTTAGTATAATTATAAACGAATAATAAAATGTGACAATATAACTGGGAAAAAACCGGGATCAATATCACACTTACACCGTATTGAAAATAACGTTAACAACTATACCGTGAAGGTTTTGAATGTGACGTAACAACCTACATATTGTAGGGTTGATTGTGACGTCCCTACCTGTACCGTTTAAGAACACGGTTGAATGTTACGTCACAACGTGCTCCCTAAAGGGTTGATTGTGACGTCACAACTTACACGGTCACGGATGGAATTGGACGTAATAACTTATATCATGTAAGGTTGAATGTAGCGTCATAACCTTCAACCAATATGTTTGAATGTGTCGTCATAACGTACAGCGCGAAAGGTTGAATGTGACGTCACAACCTACATCGTATAGGATTGAATGTGACGTCACAACCTATAACGTGTAGGATTTAATGTGACGTCACAACCTACATCATGTAATATCGAATGTGACGTCACAACCTACATCATGTAATGTTGAATGTGACGTCACAACCTACATCAAAGGTTAAATGTGACGTCACAACCTACATCATGTAAGGTTGAATGTGCCGTCACAACCTACACCATGTAAGGTTGAATGTGACGTGTGGGTTCCTGATAAACTGTTTGCTGAACATTACCTTCAACCAATATGTTTGAATGTGTCGTCATAATGACAGCGTGAAAGGTTGAATGTGACTTCACAACCTACATCGTATAGGATTGAATGTGACGTCACAACCTACACCATGTAAGGTTGAATGTGACGTGTGGGTTCCTGATAAACTGAGTTTGCTGAACAGTGAGTTAAAGATCAAACATACAGCGCTTAAACGTAACTTACTTCGTTAGTGACAACAGTTGAACATATTAACACATAACGCGTTTTGTGATAACTTCATAAACAAGAGGCCCATGGGCCTTAACGGTCACCTGATATATTTATACAGAGAGTTGATTTCGTTTTTAACATGAACAGAAATATTATTCAAAGTGACAAAAAACAATAAAACCACCTTATTCAATATCAAGCATACAGATTTCAGACTAAAAAGGATTTGAAACTAGCACCTCTGATTCTAAACAAGGAAAATGAAGAAATTTTAGCACACTGACTCCCTTGAGCCCCACCCTACAGCCCTTGGGGGTAGGGCTGGCTCAAAATTTTCAAAGTATCAAACTGTCAACTCAAGGTTATAATTCCAATCAAGTTATTAACATGTAATATTCAAA
>NW_018408843.1:289654-319854 GCF_002113885.1 Mizuhopecten yessoensis | reverse complement strand
TTTTGTTGACCTTTGTCCATGGAAGGTCCCTGCAAAATTTCATTGAAATTGGTTCAGGGGTTTTGGAGAAGAAGTCGAAAATGTAAATTGTTTACGGACGCACGACGGACGACGGACGACGGACGACGACGGACAAAAGGCGATCGCAATAGGTCACTTGAGACTTTGTCTCAGGTGACCTAAAAACCCACTTGCAATACATCAACATCGTACAAGTTCTTCAGATAACGTCATAATTAACTGTAAAAGCTATGAATATATAGGAGCTTACATGAATTTCAATTTCATATGAGATTTATAAAACGAGTCTAAGAATTTTTCAATTTAGCGAACCTCTGGCGAGCTAAAATGAAAAATTCGTGACGAGTTTCATCAATTTCATATGTAATGAAAACAAGTATAAGATCCTTTTATATCACATAATCAAGATTTGTGGCATTTATGCGTGTAAAACGACAATTTTCATGCAACCTTGAAATGTAAAAAGCCGCAATTTTGACTCCAGTGCTTAAGTGTGTGACGTCATGTACTTGTCATTGGCATGACGTCACAATTGAAACACTTGAATCTTGCAACCAATCACAGGATTGATAGGGCATATTACATAGGCTAATACGCAAAAAATATGACATGGGTTTATTCACTGAATAACATAGTACATTATGTGAAAAATACATACGCTTTTGTTGCCAAATTGTTTGTGTATGTACATCCTAGAGGGACAGTCAGCTTTATTGTAAGTTCTAACTCTCCATTTTCCTGGAGAATATCTCCCGAAAGCTCCGCCTGTTAACGTAAATAATGATAATAATAATTCGAGGTTCTTATATACCGTTTTATCACAATATAGGCCGTCGGTCGTCCAAAAGCGGATCACAAATTACTATCCGTGGTTATAGGACCTTTGCAACTAGCCAATATCTTTCTGAACTGCATGGGGAGCATACAGCCGGTGCTGGCACTTCGGCACTCACAGCTAGCATTCTATAATTCTAGCACTACCCAACCACGAACTCGTTTACAGCTGACTAGACTGGAACAAGCGAAGTAAAGTATCTTGCTCAAAGATACAACACAGTGCCGTGCCGTGACTCTCACCCGCAACCATTCGGTCTCGAGCCCGGCATCCTACCACTAGACTACTGCGTCTCCTTAATAGTGAGGTGAGATATAATCGAATACTGTAGCCGTTATAATATATACGTTCTTAAAATTCAATTTTGTAATTATGGAAATATATTAATAGTTTACCAAGATAGACCTTATGAAAACATATTTTAATAACGCTGTAAAAAAACCTTACAACAAAATCATACTATTCTTTATTACACTGTATCGAAATTAGCAACCACATCATACTTTATTACACTGTATCAAAATTAGCAACCACATCATGCTTTATGTATTTCCTGTGTTTAGTAATCTTAATTTTTGAACGTCATGCAGCATATTTTAATCAAATATTTCAAACACAAGTTTATAGATCTAAATCCTATTTGGTAACTTACATCAATGTTCACAATATATTAGTGTATATCCTGTCACTATTTACGTTTTGCTATATTAACATATATGTATATTTCACTATAATGGTGCTTTAACCCTGATTAGAAATACTTGTGTGACATACACGTTCAATACTTAAACCGAGTTTTATAAATTCAAACCATTATGCTACCTTTCTGTGATTATGCATTTCTGCTTTGTTCGTGTACTTTGTTTTACTTGTTAAAATGCCTCTGTGATATTTGTTTGTCATTTAACTAGTGTTTGTCTCATTACCTGCATGTGATTGTTATTATACTTCATGTTTGTCGCAAGAATAGCACTACAGTGCTGATGTTTTATTGTTTTAAATATGCGACGGTAAATAATTATTCTTGTATCTTGTATCTTGTATAGTGTTCTAAGAAAGCTCTGTCTTTCTTAGATCCTTTCAGCAAAATGTTAGGGTTGTTGCATAATTCTGTATCAAAAGGTAGTGTTAATACAAAAACGATATCCCCTGTCACGTGACTTACTTTGAATCCAGCGTAGAAAGGAGAACTATGTTCAAAGTTGCCAGTCCCCGTAGAAACTTCAGTCTTTGCTTCAACAGCACACTTCACCTGTTGTTCAAATATAGAAAGATTTAGACTTTTTATGTTACCATACTTATACACAGCTTATCACAAATACATACACAGCTTATCACAAATACATACACAGCTTATCACAAATACATACACAGCTTATCACAAATACACCTAGTGATTTTGTTACCATACTTATACACAGCTTATCACAAAGTCACCCAGTGATTTTGTTACCATACTTATACACAGCTTATCACAAAGTCACCCAGTAATTTTGTTACCATACTTATACACAGTTATCACAAAACACCCAGTGATTTTGTTACCATACTTATACACAGCTTATCACAAAGTCACCCAGTGATTTTGTTACCATACTTATACACAGCTTATCACAAAACACCCAGTGATTTTGTTACCATGCTTATACACAGCTTATCACAAATACACCCAGTGATTTTGTAACCATACTTATGCACAGCTTATCACAAATACACCTAGTGATTTTGATACCATACTTATACACAGCTTATCACAAATACACCCAGTCATTATGTTACCATACTTATACGCAGCTTATCACAAATACACCTAGTCATTATGTTTCAAGATTCAAGATTTAAGAAGCTTTTTTTAACGTCGCATATACATGTAACATAATAACATTAGCACTGTAGTGCTATTCTTGCGACAAAACATATATAAAATTTAACAAGGACCACAGTACTTATGAATAACTATAAAATCAGGACAACAATTCAAATTAGATATGCTAAAATTATACAGTAGAGCATATGATATCACACTTGCATGTCACAGTCAAGTTAAGACACTATACTTGTGTAATGTACATATATGCTAATGTAGCAAAGTGTAAAAATTTACAGGATATACACTAATATAGTGTGAATCAAAAAGAGACAATGAAGTCATAAATAGAAACAAGAGCTATAATTATGATATTGTAAAAAAGTAATGATCTTTTAAATAATGGAGCTCAAATCTAAAATAAATATCAATTATATAATTAGTATATTACTGAAGTACATTAAATTAAATAACACAAGCAGCAGTGAAATTAAATTAAATAGTTGTTATATGAAACATGTAGGTAGACTCCAAAGGGGGACAACTCACACTATACGGTGTGTGCAGATAGCACATGAGCAGACATTTTTGTTGCAGGTGTGGAGCAGCCCACGAAACGACTTATAGTTTTCAGCTAATCGAAATTCATTTGGTAGGCTGTTCCACACCTGGGAAGCAGCAAATCGGAAAGATCTCTTACCATATGTGGAGGTGTTCACCTTTGGAATCTTTACCAGGTTATCTTGTCTCAGATTGTAAAAAACTTCTTTCCTCTCAACAAGATTTTGTAAAATTGATGGGGAAATTTCATTTAAAATTTTAAAAATCTCAGAGGCCATATCTTTCATACGTTTTACATGTAAAAAATCAAGTTTGTGTTTTCTAAGAATATCAATGACTGGGGAAACAATCATTTTCAATAAAACGAAGTGCTCGTTCCTGAACTTTTTCCATTTTTCGAGTATTTGTCAATGTACAAAAGTGCCAGGCAAGTGGACAATAGTTAAAATTTGATAGAATAAACAACTTAAAAATGGTAATTTTTCCTTTCTTTGTACGATTGTTTCCCAGTCTTTTTAAAACAGCAAGTTGTTTAGCAGCATTTCTGCAAAGGCGATATATATGTACATCGAATTTAAGAAGAAAGTCAATATCCACACCTAAAAGTTTCACACTGTCTCCACAAATAATCTCAAGGCTTTCAATATTAAAAGATTTGATAGTGTTACTATTCTTTTTGCCAAATCATATTGCCTGAAATTTCTCTGGATTGGCCTTCATACCATTAAAATCAAACAATTTTATAAGAACTTTGCTCTCTTTTTCTAAACAATCTTTCAAATATATATAATTGTCACAAATCTTAGATAGCGTGTTGTCATCTGCGTAATTGTATAAAATACATTTATCTACAAAGGTAAAAATATCATTCATAAAAATATTAAAAATTAGAGGTCCTACAATAGAACCCTATGATACCATACTTATACACAGCTTATCAAAACTACGCCCCAATTATTCCTGTCTTCTATCAATTTACATTTTAATGTGCTGTTAAAACATGCCTTCGTATTGATAATACTTTAAAAATTAGTATTTTAGTTATAAGTAAAGTAATGTTAAATGAATCATCATCATATAACGTGTGGATTTTCATTATTTCAATATAATGTTTAGATCAGGTCCTATTTAATTTATGTAAATTGTTATAAAGCATCAGTTAAGCAACGGATGCATAATACCATTAGTTTACTTTATTATTTTGTGTTTGATTTAAAATATTTCAAAATCTCCAGGCACACGTACACTTAAAATGAAATAGATGTACCGTTCATCTCAAAATCTGACGAATATTCTGTTACAATATGATTGCAACAATGCAAATCTAAGAACATATTTTTTTTCCGGTAAATAAGATAGTCTAGTTTACCTGTATTCCAAGCGAATACTGCTCTCTCCATTCCCCTTCCCTGAGTGCACCATCTATCAACATGGCAGAGTAATTGAGGTCTGTCCTTCGTTTAATTTCCTGATCGTCGATGTACCAAACAACATCGTAAGATAACGTCTCCAAGGTTACACCAGTGTTACCTTGTAGGTCACAAGTGAAGAGGATTTCTTTGTTTGGAAAATCTTCATTGTCGATCTCAAAAGTTCCTTCTACCAAAGATGTAGATACAGACGGTAGTACCGTTTGACTCGAGTCCCTTTCTGAAATATAAATATTTGTTTTCAGATTTCTATGTATTTTTCACTGTGTTGAACTAGACTGCTAAATGGTTATCATACGCAAACTTCCCCTTCTGCTGTATTTCGGAATTTGTTTTGGATCACTTTATATCTTATTTCAAAATGCGCTTTGTACAGTAACTTTGCTTTTAAATCTATTAATTTAACGCACAGTATCCAGTTGTGACTTACCTAAGCAGTATGCAAGCGGACAGAAAACTGCATTTAGCGGCCTCAACTCGTATACATAAAACGAACCACAGTTCTTTGCATATATAACTCCAGTGGAGGGACAGGTAGCATATGTTGTTCGTAGGCATATTGTTACCAACTGGGTTTCTCCTGTAGAAGGTAATGCTGAAACACGCGATAAATTCAACGTTTATTCAGCTACTGGTTATCTCCCTTACACCATAGCATTTACTAAAAGATAAACTATTATTATTTATTTAAATGGAATATTTAAATTTTCCATTCATATGAATTAAATAACGTAAAAAATACATAACATCCGGTAACTGAGAATCTGACAGATGTCGTCCTAACTATTTACACACATGTCATATACTCTACATTATCTATAGTATATAAACTGAGAGTCTGACAGGTGTCGTCCTAACAAATTACAAACGTCATATACTCTACATCATCTATAGTATATAAACTGAGAGTCTGACAGGTGTCGTCCTAATAAATTACACACATGTCATATACTCTACATTATCTATAGTACATGTATATCATATGAGAGTCTGACAGGTGTCGTCCTAACGTATTACACACATGTCATAAACTCTACATTATCTATAGTATATATGATTCTCAATAGAAATGCCATTAGGTAAATGAAATAGAAACTGAAAAGACGACATAGAAATACAACCTACTTGTTGGTTCGATCCACACAGGCTGTGTGGTACCACATCTGTTGACAGGCGGGGGAGTTGTTGCCACGGATCCAAACGGAACCCGGTACCATTGTTTCACCGTACCATTGTCACAGCGTACGGAGGAGAGGTCGGTGTCGTAAGTTGTGTAGCGTGTGGGGTCATCGAAAGTCACATGGTTACCGGCAAGACAGGGGTCGAGGTCTGGAGGGAATTAAAACAACAGTGTAGTCTTTATAATAGAGGGGAGTTATTAAACACCACGTAGGTATAAAAGAGGAACAATAACACATGTAGAAAATATAAATAATCAAATACAAACTCTTTTTTATCAAATTGATTTATCAGAGAATACTGATAAATAAGTTGAAGATTCCACATTCAACTTATAGCGAATATCACGTCCGATGCCGTTAAAACAAATTATGCACATTGACCATAAAAAAACTGGCTACCATTGTAAATATAACGTGTAGAAGAAAAATTAATGCACATTGTATGAATTCCTGTGGAAATTTTATCTGGATGCAAACGCATGCAATAACTAATGGTGAGAGTTAACGGTCATTATTTTCGATTTTTTTCTGCAGAATTTTGTTAGATTGTGTTGTATTAAAATCAGTTCTTACCTGCAGCAGTGACAGAAATCAGCCCTAGTAGGAAAAGCCCATATCTTAACATCCTTCTACGGTATCACCACTGGGAACGGGAATAAGAGATATCATAGCAAAAAGCTATTAAGATTCTGGCATTTCAGTTTTGGTAAATCCTTGTTTTGTTTTCTGTTTCCTCAATTAACCCATACAGGTATTTAGTTTACTTCCAATGTCTATAATATTAACTAGCAATTACTGTTATGTAAAGCTTCGACCAACTATTGATTATATCGGCACCAACATATCATTTGCGCATGTGCTTTACATTGCTACCCAGACAGTAGGTGTAAATTCTTGTTACCCGTTAGTGTTTCAAAATTTGTGACTCGAGTTTAAAAGTAGAAACAGTTTCGACCAATGGGTATGTAGAAAGGACATGCGTGACAGTAGTGTGTGTTCGTCCCGTTGACAGCCCATATACAGACTTCAACCAGGAAGTGTTTTTACACACAGCTATGTTAGACATTTTTTTGTAATTCTCGACTAGGTGGAGAACAACATGACACTGGGCACAACTCACTGGTATTGTCTGATCTTCTTGATCATTGGAGTCTTTTCCGTATCAGCAGGTAAGTAAAGGGGTAGTGTTAATCAGTGTAAGGATAACTTAGTACACCACATTCTTTGTTTACTCCGAATTAAGTAACCAAGGACAGTACAAGGCAATTGTATAAACATCAGAGATCATGTCCGACCATGTATGTTATAGATGTGGGTGACTGACCATGTACGTTATAGATGTGGGTGACCATGTACGTTATAGATGTGGGTGACCATGTACGTTATAGATGTGGGTGACCATGTACGTTATAGATGTGGGTGACCATGTACGTTATAGATGTGGGTGACCATGTACGTTATAGATGTGGGTGACCATGTACGTTATAGATGTGGGTGACCATGTACGTTATAGATGTGGGTGACCATGTACGTTATAGATGTGGGTGACCATGTACGTTATAGATGTGGGTGACCATGTACGTTATAGATGTGGGTGACCATGTACGTTATAGATGTGGGTGACCATGTACGTTATAGATGTGGGTGACCATGTACGTTATAGATGTGGGTGACCATGTACGTTATAGATGTGGGTGACCATGTACGTTATAGATGTGGGTGACCATGTACGTTATAGATGTGGGTGACCATGTACGTTATAGATGTGGGTGACCATGTACGTTATAGATGTGGGTGACCATGTACGTTATAGATGTGGGTGACCATGTACGTTATAGATGTGGGTGACCATGTACGTTATAGATGTGGGTGACCATGTACGTTATAGATGTGGGTGACCATGTACGTTATAGATGTGGGTGACCATGTACGTTATAGATGTGGGTGACCATGTACGTTATAGATGTGGGTGACCATGTACGTTATAGATGTGGGTGACCATGTACGTTATAGATGTGGGTGACCATGTACGTTATAGATGTGGGTGACCATGTACGTTATAGATGTGGGTGACCATGTACGTTATAGATGTGGGTGACCATGTACGTTATAGATGTGGGTGACCATGTACGTTATAGATGTGGGTGACCATGTACGTTATAGATGTGGGTGACCATGTACGTTATAGATGTGGGTGACCATGTACGTTATAGATGTGGGTGACCATGTACGTTATAGATGTGGGTGACCATGTACGTTATAGATGTGGGTGACCATGTACGTTATAGATGTGGGTGACCATGTACGTTATAGATGTGGGTGACCATGTACGTTATAGATGTGGGTGACCATGTACGTTATAGATGTGGGTGACCATGTACGTTATAGATGTGGGTGACCATGTACGTTATAGATGTGGGTGACCATGTACGTTATAGATGTGGGTGACCATGTACGTTATAGATGTGGGTGACCATGTACGTTATAGATGTGGGTGACCATGTACGTTATAGATGTGGGTGACCATGTACGTTATAGATGTGGGTGACCATGTACGTTATAGATGTGGGTGACCATGTACGTTATAGATGTGGGTGACCATGTACGTTATAGATGTGGGTGACCATGTACGTTATAGATGTGGGTGACCATGTACGTTATAGATGTGGGTGACCATGTACGTTATAGATGTGGGTGACCATGTACGTTATAGATGTGGGTGACCATGTACGTTATAGATGTGGGTGACCATGTACGTTATAGATGTGGGTGACCATGTACGTTATAGATGTGGGTGACCATGTACGTTATAGATGTGGGTGACCATGTACGTTATAGATGTGGGTGACCATGTACGTTATAGATGTGGGTGACCATGTACGTTATAGATGTGGGTGACCATGTACGTTATAGATGTGGGTGACCATGTACGTTATAGATGTGGGTGACCATGTACGTTATAGATGTGGGTGACCATGTACGTTATAGATGTGGGTGACCATGTACGTTATAGATGTGGGTGACCATGTACGTTATAGATGTGGATAAGAGTGTACGTTATATATGTGTGTGACCATGTTACCTATATATGTGGGTGACCATGTATGCTATTTAGATGTTGGTGACCATGTTAATTATAAATGTGAATGACCATGTACGTTATAGATGTGGGTGACCATGTACATTATAGATGTCGGTGACCATGTACATTATATATGTTGGTGACAGTGTACGTTAAGTTGTCGGTGACCATGTACGTTATAGCTGTGGGTGACCTTGTACGTTATAGCTGTGGGTGACCTTGTACGTTATAGCTGTGGATGACCTTGTACGTTATAGCTGTGGGTGACCTTGTACGTTATAGCTGTGGGTGACCTTGTACGTTATAGCTGTGGGTGACCTTGTACGTTATAGCTGTGGGTGACCTTGTACGTTATAGATGTGGATGACCGTGTACGATAAAGATGTGGGTGACCATGTACGTTATAGATGTGGGTGACCTTGTACGATAAAGATGTGGGTGACCATGTACGTTATAGATGTCGGTGACCATGTACGTAATAGATGTTGGTGACAGTGTCCTTATAGATATTGATGACCTTGTACGTTATATATGTACGTGACAATGTACATTATAGATGTTGATGACCTTGTACGTTATATATGTTGGTGACAATGTACATTATAGATGTTGATGACCTTGTACGTCATATATGTTGGTGACAGTGTACATTATATATGTTGATGACCTTGTACATTATATATGTTGGTGACAATGTACATTATAGATGTTGATGACCTTGTACGTTATATATGTTGGTGAGCTTGTACGTTATGTATGTTGGTGACAATGTACATTATAGATGTTGATGACCTTGTACGTTATAAGATGTGAATGACCATGTATGTTATCAATGTGAATGACCATGTATGTTATAAATGTGAATGTAGTTAGTGTGATGTACCAAACGTTTATACCACAGGTCAAAGATCCATTAAGTAACTTTATAATATTAAAATGACAACTAAAATGATTTTGTTTTGCAGGAAATCATAAACTCATATTCATATATGATGATAAAAATATCTCCTAATAATGAAACATGAACAAGTTGTATTAAATATTGTATCACTTCTTATTTTGTTATTTTAATTGTATTTTTAAGATCCTTGCTTGACCTACGAAGAGTTCCAGGTGGATTATAAACGGTCGCCAGGTCACGTAGCAACTGTATACGAGGATAGCCTGTGTGATGTTATGGTCCGTGA
Organism: Mizuhopecten yessoensis; assembly: GCF_002113885.1. Taxonomy (NCBI): domain Eukaryota; kingdom Metazoa; phylum Mollusca; class Bivalvia; order Pectinida; family Pectinidae; genus Mizuhopecten; species Mizuhopecten yessoensis. Next base: position 309,750 of record NW_018408843.1, on the reverse strand, counting down.
GAAGTGGTACCGGTTTGTCGGGGAAGCTGGTAGTGACATGACTAACGACAGAGAAAGTCTAATGAGGAACAGCTGTGGTACCTTCAATCCTCTCTGGATGGATGGTCAGTACTTTCTGATTTATGCTCATTTTCACATATATACCTTTCTATAAAGACCGTCGTTAATGTCATAGTTTTACCTTACACCGTGAGGTCCTAATAGTGCTCTACAACATTTACCTGGAATTCATATAACCTTTCATTGTAATGTTTAATTTTAAATGTCAATTATGTTATAACACATATTTTATTTAATAGAGCTGAGTACTGGGACTCTATCATGTATAATACATTTGCCTGTATTGAAAATTTAATTCATTATATATTTATTTTGATTAGATAAATCTACCAATTTTGAATAAATTCAAAGACTTGCTATTATTTTATGTATGCGACGAACTTGTTTAATTCATAAGAACACATTGATAATTACAACAGATGTCAATGGAATGAATTTACTCTAATTTAAGTTAACAAAGTAGACATGTATATTTTCAAATGTATCTGTAAAGGATTTTTTTTTTTAATTCTCCAGGTGAGATTCCTGACGTTGCTGAAGGGATTGTTGACAGAAAAGTGTGCTTAAAGTCACTTTTGTCCTCGTGCCACAAGTCATTCACAATCCAGGTTAAGAACTGCTGTTCATACAGAGTGTACTACCTCCACAGTGCGAACATGTGTCCGTCCTCTTACTGTGTTAGTAAGTACCATTTTCAGATACTCTTATAGATGTATTGAACATGAACAAATTGCAAATCGACCGTTAAAATGTAGAAAACAAAATTCAATATTTTTTCGTCCAAGAGATGTGGTGGAATATTACTATGGTATATCCGAATTTCTTTGTAGATAAAGGGTTAGACATTCTAGTTGAAGTATATACTAACTAGGTAAATAACCCGTCTACAATATAAAATGATCTATCGGAAGTATTATAACATTTCATCAAAACCTTGCAATACCAGAGAAAATAATACATTATACATTGTCAATAATACAAAAGACCTATACTTTGAAGTAAAATATCAGCCTCGTGACAGACACAACCATTCTATCTTGTGTAATATGTGTGTACCTTTCTTTGCCACCTATATGATAGTATTGTTTTCTTCTGTGTTTATGTGGAATACAATTGGTAGCATACTTAGATATTTTTTATAAACACTAAATGTTTACAACAGGTCAGTATAACATCACAAACGACAACTGTACAAACTCGCCATTCCCTACTACTAAAACGACAATGACGTCATCGGTATGGACAAAAACTACTGGCACGACATCTCAGACACAACACACAACTACAGAAAGTCCAACTCGATCAACCACTGCTGCTAGACAAACAACTCCGCCACCGACAATGTCGACATCTAGTGGCAGGATACAAACAACCTCGGAACAAACTACTGGAGACCCTGTATCTGGTTAGTTAATACCACCTTGTTGGCTTAACTTGATAATGATGTAAACGTTTGGAAGGAATGGCACGTACATTATACTTTCATTTAGAAAATTTCCTAGTTTTGTATATGTGTTGCTATAGAAACTTAACAGGGTCAAAGACATGACGAGGGTGATGCTGCCTATCTTAATGTTTTCTTAGATTCGTACAATTTCGAGTTATAAGCGACCACATAAGCGAGTATATTCTGATTTTGTCCTGTCTCTACCATTGTATGAACAGTTCTTTCAGGTTGAAATACTTTACGAGATGGAATAGCAACTTAAGCGAGTCTATTCCATAAATCAATATTTTGTCTTAGCTTCGAATAGTTTCGAGTCATATAATTATTCCGCCGCTACGTAAAGCGGTGATATAATGTTCCTATAGCGTATTTTTATCTGTATGAACAGTTATTACCTGATTATTCCTGACGTGGTTCGGATAGATTTCTCATTAAATCTTTAAACATGCATGGTTGGTTTTTCATAAAGATCCCAACCTGACATACGTGGAGCTGGATATTGACTGTGGATGATTGCCAGATCGTGCAGAAACTGTTTAGGAAAATAAACATATGTGACGTACTGATGTATTGAAATGACTTTGAAAATTATATGCTGTGCAAGAAAACGTATATTTATGAAATAATCAATAAATTCTTAATGATAAGAAAGTAGTTCTTCTCATAATGTAGCATATACAAGTTGTGTTAAATATTGTATCACTTATTACTATTTTGATAATATAAATTGTGTTTTTAAGATCCTTGCCTGACCTACGAAGAGTTCCAGGTGGATTATAAACGGTCGCCAGATCACATAGCAACTGTCTACGAGGATAGCCTGTGTGATGTTTTGGTCCGTGAGAAGTGGTACCGGTTTGTGGGGGAGGCTGGTGGTGACATGACTAACGACAGAGAAAGCCTGATGACGAACAGCTGTGGTACCGTCTATCCTCTCTGGATGGATGGTCAGTACTTCCTGATTACTGTTCATTTCCACATACAATTTGTATATACGTTTCTATAAAGATCATCGTCAATGTCATAGCTTTACCTTACACTCCGAGGTGTCAATAGTGCTCTACAACATTTACCTGGCATTCATACAACCTTTCATTGTTATGTCTAATTTTAAATGTCATTATTGTTATTACACATATTTTATTTAATAGGGCTGAGTACTGGGACTCTATCATGTATAATACATTTGCATGTATTGAAATTTAATGTATTATATATATATTTTGATTAGATAAATCTACCCATTTAGAATAAATTCAAAGACTTGCTATTATTTTATGTATGCGACGAACTTATTTAATTCATAAGAACACATTGATAATTACAACAGATGCCAATGGAATGAATTTACTCTAATTTAAGTTAATAAAGAAGACATGTATTTTTCAAATGTATCTATAAAGGATTTTTTTTTTTTAATTCTCCAGGTGAGATTCCTGAAGTTGCTGAAGGGATTGTTGACAGAAGAGTTTGTCTAAAGTCAGTGTTCTCCTCGTGCCACAAGTCATTCACAATCCAGGTTAAGAACTGCTGTTCATACAGAGTGTATTACCTCCACAGTGCGAACATGTGTCCGTCCTCTTACTGTGTTAGTAAGTACCATTTTCAGATACTCTTATAGATGTATTGGACATGAACAAAACATGATTTCACTGCGATGTTCGTTCAGGGGACACAAATGACATTGTAGAGAACGGGTTATACATTCCGGTAAATGATGTAAGTAAATAACTCATCTCGAGTGTAAAATATACTTATTAAATAATTATTATAGCGTTTTGGTTATGTTACAATACCAGAAACATTAATACATTTAACGTTGTCAATGATACCGAAGACCTGTGCTTTGTAGTAAAATGTCAGCTTAATGTCGACACGACTTTTTTCTATTCCTGTGCTGTTTGTTCTTATTTCCCTTGGCTACAGATGAGATATTTTGTTATATGACATACAATATGTAGCAAACTTAAATGTTGTTTATATCACTAAGTTGTTTACAACAGGTCAGTACAATGTCACCAACGAAAACTGTACAAACTCACCACTACCTACTACAACAAGGAGGACGTCACCGGTATGGACAAGAACTATTGGCACGACATCTCGGACACAACACACAACTACAAAAAGTCCAACTCGACCAACCACTGCTGCTGGACAAACAACTCCATCACCGACAATGTCGACATCTAGTGGCAGGATACAAACAACCTCGGAACAAACTACTGGAGACCCTGTATCTGGTTAGTTATATATCCTTGTTGGTTTCACTTGATGATGATGATAATATGAAGGACGTGTGACACGTGCAATACACTTTCTATCAGAAAATTTCCTAGTTTTGTATACTTGTTGCTGTAGAAACGTGAGACGGTAAAAGTGGTAAGGAAGGTAATACTGTTTATCCTTATATCTACTATCTTCATACAATTTTGAGTCATATGATAATATCCCCGCTTCGTGAACTAAATGTAAAAAAAAAAAAAAAAAACACTTTCAAGTCGTTTTTTTCTGGCAAATTTTGGTTAAATTTAATAAGAATATTTTCCTTAGACATAATTAGAACATGTTTGGGAAAAAAATGTTATATATATATATTAATGACACTTCATAGGTATGTTTGCATTGAAATATATTCGGAACATTCGAATATGGGTATTATCGGTCAATAGTCACTGTAGTTGTTACTAGAAATCGAATTTTAAAAAATATAACATTAACGTTCCTTGTTATCGCTATATCGGTCGTATTTCCTGACAGATTTTTACGAAACTTCACATGTATTTTGCCTAGGCAATGCTTTTGACACTTTCAAATATGTGCATGATCGTCGATCAAAGGTCAAGGTCACGTACACATGTACGTTAACAGGATTAACAGATAATAGATGGATAGTACTTTGGAAGGGTGCATTAATTTTTTTCACTTTTTCTTTGTTATACTATTTAACACTTAATAAATTACATATCATCATAATATTTCACACATACGATGTCATGTGTATTTCGTAAATTCGGATTCTTGCTCATGAGCAAATATTTGTTGCTAAATATTTTCAGGTGTTGGAATACACAGAAAGATTATAGAAAACGATTCAAATGGATACCTCATTCCTGTTGCTGTGGCGGTAGTGTCGGTTGGTATACTAGTGGTGGTATTCGCCTTACTTACCAAGTAAGTTGACTGATAACGACGATTACACCTCCAGCAGACAATAGTACACGCAACCACCTATCGAACACATCTGTTATTTGAAACGAACATAAATCGCATTGATGGAATATGCAGAAGTTGGCACATAATACTTACTTTACTGTATAGACCAAAAAGACAAACCAAGTTATTTGAAATAAAAAAATATAATGTCTATATTGTAGTGTATCAATTTGAGAAATATATTATGTATCTACTAAAGACTTCGTTCAATGTATTATAGATAAAGCATTTAAATACATCATGTAACGTATTGAAGATTAAATATAGGGTATGCCTAAGAAACACCTATTTATACTGCATCATAAGAGAAAAATATGCTGTATCTAATAAATTGTTTCTGTATTGTATAATTGGAAATATATTTGATATAATTTATAATATACCAGGTAAAAAGAATTGATCATCTCCACTCCGAAGCCTTAGGCCTCTTTTATGCAAGTAGCAGCATTGCCTCATTATTTGCTAATGGCTAAAAACATAAATACAAAGGTTTGAAGCGAGCGTTTTTTTACATACATAATGAGTATATGATAATTGTGCACACCTCTACCATCCAACTCGGAGTTTTTTTGTTTTTTTTACATTTCCCGTTCTTCTTTCCCAGTTATGTCCCTGCCTTCAAATCCAAATGGAAGTCCAGGATGTACCAAGTGCAGCAGTGAAGACTTGTGTACGGACCTATTGTATATACAACGTGTATGGACCTATTGTATATACTACGTGTACGGACCTATTGTATATACTACGTGTATGGACCTATTGTATATACTACGTGTACGGACATATTCTATATACTACGTGTATTCTGTATATAATGCGCAGCTACATTTGCATATACTGTTTTACTACCTGTGAGTATATATCTCTATGCTGTTTTACTACCTGTGAGTATGTATCTCTATGCTGTTTTACTACCTGTGATTATGTATATCTATGCTGTTTTACTACCCATGATGATGTATATCTTATCATACAATACTTTGTCTGTACTTTGTGTATAAAACGTAATGTGTATATACTCTTTACTACTTGTACATTGTTTATAGATATATATTACATTCTTCTTGTACGAACACTTCAAACAAACAAAAACTCAAATATTGTGTCATTTTATAGTTTATATTTGTATTTACATTGTACAGTGTTTTAAATGTAGGTCGTTAAATAATTCATATGATTTCTCATTCATTGTTGTCTGTGGTCGTGTGTCGCCTGTTGTCCGTGTATCCTTGACACTCGAGGGGTAAGCTATCTTACCATCTCTCCAACCTGGGAATATGTCATAGCAAAATTAAAGACATGCGGCTAGCTCTTTCATTGGTCTAAGGTAAAATATTCTGACCAATCGCTAGGCTAGCACCTGTGTTTTAAAGATTACACAAGAGCGACACCTTATTTCAAAGCCTGTCAATTTTACCTTACGCGGCCACATATTATTTTGATGTACATCCCATGATCACACTTATCTTCCGGACTCATCCACAATATGACGTACATCAAGCCTTCGAGTTTGTCCTGTATTATTACAGGGTTGCAGAGAACGTGAGTTAGCGTATCCCCTGGCGTACCGAGGGTGTTGTCCGTGGTATGTCTGTAAACAATGACCATTTAAGAATGCTTCTGTTACCTTGAGGAAACCAGAGGTCCGACAGTGAGGCTAAAAGTAGTGAAACTTGCTAACATTTAAAAACCCGTCCAGTTCAGTCCCGGTGTCCTATAAAAATTCCATCCCCATAAAATACTCATCCGGATGAATATTTAATTCATTAAATACTCATCCCCCCATAAAATATTCATCCCCCCTAAAATTTATCAAAACTTTTTACATAAAAAAATAGTTCGTATATGTCTATCCAGGTAATTATAATACACAGGGTGTCACCTGTTGGGGCTTATCAATACAGGTGAGAGATAGGTGACACTGCATGCTGACCAGCACACATGTGTGGCTCAGCTTTACACATGAAAATAAGCAGCCTTATAATACATGATTGTTAAAACAAAGAAATACACGTTTTAAAACCATTTAAATGCAACTGGCATTGGTACTCTGAATGCTGAATTTTGTAAAGTGTATTCTGAAAAGAAGTGTTATGTTTAAATTTTCTTGATATCTCCATAAAATAACAATCTACCCGATACTGTAGTCATTAAATACCTATCTACCCCCTATCAAATAACCATCTACCCTATACTGTAGTCATAAAATACCCATCTACCCCCATAAAATACCATCTACCCTATACCGTAGCCCTTAAATACTCATCCACCTCAATAAAATAACCATCTACCCTATACTGTAGTCATAAAATACCTATCTACGCCCTATAAAATAACCATCTACCCTATACTGTAGTCATAAAATAACCATCTACCCTATACTGCAGTCATAAAAATACCCATCTACCCCCTATAAAATACTCATCTACCCCCATACAATACCCATCTACCGTATACTGCAGTCATAAAATACTCATCTACCCTCATAAAATACCCATCTACCCTATACTGCAGTCATAAAATACTCATCTTCCCCCATAAAATACCCATTTACTATACTGCAGTCATAAAAATACTCGTCTACCCCCATAAAATACCCATCTACCCTATTCCTGCAGTCATAAAATACTCATCTACCCCCATAAAATACTCATCTACGTTATACTGCAGTCATAAAATACTCATCTACCCCCATAAAATACCCATCTACCCTATACTGCAGTCATAAAATACTCATCTACCTCCATAAAATAACCATCTAGGTTATACTGCAGTCATAAAATACTCATCTACCCCCATAAAATACCCATCTACCCTATACTGCAGTCATAAAATACTCATCTACCTCCATAAAATAACCATCTAGGTTATACTGCAGTCATAAAATACCCATCTACCCCCATAAAATACCCATCTACCCTATACTGCAGTCATAAAATACTCATCTACCCCCATAAAATACCCATCTACCCTATACTGCAGTCATAAAATACTCATCTACCCCCATAAAATACCCATCTACCCTATACTGCAGTCATAAAATACCCATCTACCCCCATAAAATACCCATCTACCCTATACTGCAGTCATAAAATACTCATCTACCTCCATAAAATACCCATCTACCCTATACTGCAGTCATAAAATACCCATCTACCCCCATAAAATACTCATCTTCCCTATACCGTAGCCATTAAATATCTATCTACCCCCTATAAAATAACCATCTACCCTAAACTGTAGCCATAAAATACTCATCTACCTCAACAGGATAACCATCTAGGTTTTACTGCAGTCATAAAATACTTTTCTATACCCAGTTACATGTTCATACCCATCTACTTGTCCATAAACACCCGTCCCCTCCCATCAATTGCTTATTTACCCCCAACAATACCTATATCCTATAATGTACCTATCTACTCTCTACTGTAGTCATAAAATATGATTTCATCTCATAAAACAACTGTTTACCAATATTGCTTGATTTAATAAACATTTGCACCACTTTAATTACTTGAGATTCCATGCACCAACTAAGCTGACTTAAGAAAGAAATATTCCTAAAATGTAAAAATACAAAAATATTAACAGGTAAAAGCAGTTTTTCTGCCATATTCATGCATGGATGTTATTATTAATTGAAAAATTTAATTTTTATATCTATAAACATAACAATTAATATACTGCTTTTCATTTTATGTTTGGATTGCTGTGAAAAAAAAAATTCAAAAAAATTGAAATAATAGTTAAAGAAATTAGTTTTATGATATGTAAATGACAGTCTTCTTTTTTTTAAACCTGATGGACACTATAATTATATAAATATATCCCTGTGTCAATGATTTGTCAGTATATTGACAGCTGATCTTGACCACACCTGTATATTGTCACCAGGCATCAGTAGCCCCCAGGGCCCAAGCTCCCACAGGTGACACCCTGTGTATTATAATTACCTGGATAGACATATAGGAACCATGTATTACATGTAACATGTTGTAATAATGCTATAAATTTTGTATTTATGTAAAAAGTTTTGATAACTTTTAAGGGGGATGAATATTTTATGGGGGGGGGGGATGAGTATTTAATGCATTAAATACTCATCCGGATGAGTATTTTATGGGGGATGAACATTGTATATGACACCGGGTCTTACAATCAACTACTCTTCTTCATGGAGGGAAAGTGCGTTGTTAAAAATGTCAATTGCATTACCCTGGGTCATCCATACCTAAACATCTCCCACGAATTGATGTAAAATGTGTTACACAACATTTCGTTTTATAAAATAAAAGGTTTTACATCATACCTGATATATCTTACACACATTAGATATGTTAATAATGCCCCCAAATGTATGAATCACACACTAAAGTTTAGCTGAAAGCGATGTTCTGTGTCTAAAATACTGTCAGCGACTGATCATTGTGTTATAGGTAACAAATCGGTCAGATCATAAAGTATCGACTCGTATGTCACCTGTATTATAGAATTAACACACTTAAAACGATTGTTCATGTGAACGAAATAGGTGATGTTTTTAGATATATTATGCAAACATTTTACCAATAAATGTATTTATATTCACAGACATTCTATTTTCTTTTGTGCGATATATAGTACATGTAACAAAGGTACATAGGTGTTTCGTCATCGAACTGTTTTCCTGCGTTAACAGGACGATTTAATAACGTACGTCTTGTATCAACTTATTACACCAATCTCTCGGCTAGTGGCCGTTAACAACAAATGAACTTTGACATTATGATAATTACGACATAACCTAATCATATATCAGAGTACAGTCAGCATCGAAAAGGGGATCTTTCGTATTGTTAATTGCTACAAAAAGCATTCAGACCCATTCGTGTTGTTAATTACAACCTAGAACATTCTGACCCAAACATGTTATACAGGATATGGTAAGATAGAATATGAGTAATTCATATTCATGGACGTACTGTGGTTAATGCATAAATGATTAACTTTCATATTTACTTTATTTATATTAAACATTTTAATCTCTTCGTGATATATTCGGCCATTTTTCAGGATATCTAATAATTTCATGAAAAATAACAAAAACAACATTTGAAATAATATGACTGAGAAAAATCCCCGGAAGAAAACAAATTCAATTGTATTACAGTTTTTTCTTTGATCACATCAGATTGTGATGCTGACTTCTATTACACACTGAGGAGAAACGAAATCCATTTACTTATTCTCGATGACCTGTCTCTGCATAAATAAATCGAAATCCAATCCAGACAATATGAAGTGTTATTCAACGACATTTTTAAGGAACTATTTCCACAAAATATAACGGGTAATTTAGAGCCAATATGACAGATTAATTATAGACGATATGATCGGTAACTTACTGACAATATGGGAAGCTATTCTCTGACATTATGACGGGTTACTTACCGATAATATCACATATTACCTATAGATTTACTAGTTATAAACAAACAATATGACGGGTGCTTAATGATCAATATTGCTGGTAATTTACAAACAATATGACGGGCTTCTTATGGACAATAGGACAGATTATTTATGGAAAATGTGACGGGTACTTTAGAGACAGTATCACGGGTAATTTTTGGACAATATGACGTATAATTTACAGACACTTTGACGTGTTATATACGGATATTACATAGGGTAAATTACAGGCAATATGACGAATTACGGATATTATTACTGGTTACCGACAGGCCAGTTTATATTTTCTAATTGGTTAACAAGCGACAACAGACGGGCTACAAACGTAAGATATTACAGATTTTTAGAGACAATATGGCAGGACAGGCTAAACAAGAATACTTGTAACAACGAGCTAGTCTGAAATTGATCTAGGTATTATACATAATAAATCCTTTATCTTCTGTGTAACTGAGAAAAAAAGTGAAAGAGTAATGAAAGTCAGTTAGAAATTTTATGAGTTTCATATTAAATCTACCAATACGCTTAATGTTTTTCATATATTTAAAATTATGGTGTTATAAACAGTTAATACAAAAGACAAATCACATTTAAGTGACTTAAGCTTTGTTTTTATATACTTTACTCATTATAAATACAATACTAAGAAAATGTTACTTCTTCGTTCTCTTCTAAGTATTCGACCTTTGTGAGTTATATTCTGTCCCTTAAATGTGCACGTGTTATATATATGTGCTTTGTACATAACACATAATGAACCAATAGTTAGTTAAGATCAATTACTGCCTTTAAATACTTATCGGAGCAGCACAGTCAGATAGAATGACACAATGGCATTTTAATAGTTCTAAACCTAAGTTAGCGGTTCTTTCTATCAACGCCAAGTCACAAGAAGGCCCAAAAGGGTAGAATCAAGAAGGAAGTAAAACATATTGTGCTAGACATAACATGTCCACCGTAAGATGACATGTTGTTGGGACAAACAAACTAACAACTATTAAACAATGGTATTGGGACAGGCAATAACAAGATGGCGCTGATTCCTGTGATCCTATTTCTATACTACGTTAACTGTTTTACCACAGGTGAGAACAATAACGTGTTACTATTTAATTGTAATTTCCATTTTGTATATTTCGATATAGCAGAATACGTGTTAATATCATAGTACTATTTACTTGTCATGGTTATACAACACTCCATTATAACGATACAACAGGGACTCTACTTCCATATTTGTTGAAAGGTTGTCATCTTGTATATCATATTACACTAACATGGCGAATTATAAACATTTATAATATTAAGACATCACTTTACCCTGAAGGTCCATTTTATTTCAAACCTGATTTGAAGATATATCGATTTTTAAAAACCCCGAAGGTATTAGCTGCCAAAATTATCAAACAAGTCAATAACGGAATACACTCCAAAATAAAGGAACAGAAAAACAGGAACAGAAGATACTCGAAAATAAACTGAAAGACAACCCCGCAGAAAAATATTATATTGTACCTTATCATAAACGTTTTTTCCTTCTCGTTGTTATTAGTTATTTTTTTCAACAGTTCAACAGTTTCTTACACTCATTTGTTTCCTCTGCTGGTTTCGTTACAGCATCCGATCCGTGCTCCGACTACGAGAATTTGAATACGGACAACACAAGATCACCCTCACACATCGAGGCAGAGTTTGCCAACGCTAATTGTGATGCGACTCTTAACGAACAATGGTACCGGATCATAGGAGATGCTGGAACAGACCTGACTAACGATAGCGGACTCATTCTAGGCAATGCGTGTGGCACGTTCAACCAAATGTGGATGCGTGGTAGGAAGTTTTCTACAAATATTTAAATATCTTATTTCAGGCGAAAGTTATCATAACTAAGGCATATAATTAATGTATCAATCTGATGTACTGAAAGGGGAAGTCCGCAAATTGAAAGTCTTGAGTGTTATTTTAATTTATTTTGAGAGGTCACTTATTAGCTTCGTACAATATCTACCCTATTTAATCTTATAATGTATTCGTCCCAGGATACACATTCTTAGCAGCTGAGTTTGTGAATTTAGTATCGGTTTTTGTAAAAGGATTCGTCTAATGCCGCATTTTGAAATTGTAATATTTTACTCAACTTTGAAAATATTAAAAATAATGAGAGGAAATATGGTGCATGTATTGTATTTTTTGTAAGTTGATAAAAAAACAAGTAGTGTGCATATATTAATTTATTAGACTTGATTGAATGTGACGTGATATACCCTGCACTATTTTTATTTACAGTTTCTTATAACAATCTACAAAAACAATCAATATGTTGCTGAACTTCACACATTTTCCTGTAGAACTCCAGTACCAAACTCTTTTGGCGACATTTTGTTTCGAATTATTCTATAATTCGATTTGATAATCCGTTAAGCAAATCTTAAGACATCACCAACTCAATGTAGAAACCATCTTTTCCATTAGTGTAGTTCCGCAGTTAATACAATTCCAATCGTTATTACGAAATATAAGGTACATTTTGAGTAGTAAACTGCCATCTGAGCTCTGAGTAAATTACACATATGTGCATATTTTTTTTCTTTAGAAACAAAACCCCTTTTCCCTGTACCTTACCTGTTATATTGCAGAATTTATTTCCGTTCTTACATATTTGAAACTTAATTTTGCTGCCAGTGCTAAGTACACAAAAATAAGAAAATGATCTATTGAATTACCTTACAGGCTCCATTCCGGAGGTGGCAGATGGAATAGTCGACAGAACAATTTGCCTGAAAACGATCTTCTCGTCTTGCCATGATTCCTTTACGATACAAGTGATGAGCTGCTGTTCATTCAGAGTGTACTATTTGAAGAGTTCTAATGGCTGTCCGCATTCCTACTGTGTAAGTGGTAAGTATACATTTTTTTCCATATTTGCGATTCAATGGCACTTTTCATTGGTAAATACAGTGTACCCATGGATTATTCTGCGATAGACCATGCGCGTGAGATTATAATTTTTTCAACTGACCCACGCTCTTTAAACGCAGGATTCGCAAGAGGCCTTCGTTAATGTTTTTTCAACATTTTAACACCCTCAATTTAAATTCCAATTTGATACACTCACATATGTTGACTATTTATGAAATAAGCAATACATTGAATCATGTATGGAAGAAGTTACTAGTTACATGATGGTTAAAGTGTTTGATATTTTTAATTATTTACTAGTATATCATCTACGACGATACACTTAGATCACCAGAAAGTCAAAATATGTGATAAGTGTGGGATTTCATTTTTACAAGTAAACATCACAAACAAATTGATTCCCTTTTCACTTTAGCTAGGTGACATGCAGCAACACTAGGCAGTCCATGACTTTTTGCCATTTCCGTTTTTATTTAGTATACATATTTCATCTATGTTGAAACAAAGCACTATCCTAGAACGTCACTTATCTTCCAAAGATGCCGGTTTCGAATCAACGGACAGTTGCCCTGATCCCATAACAACAACAACCGAAGAAACAACAGTTGATTCTACATCAATGATAGTTACAGCTACTGAATATCCGGCAACCACAACCAGCGGCTCAATAACCACAAATCAACATCCGTTAACTACAACCAGCGGCTCAACAGCCACAACTCAACATCCGGTTACCACAACCAGCGGCTCAACAACCACAACTAAACATCCGACAACCACATCTAGCTACTCAACAGCCACAACTGAATATACTACAATCACATATATTGATTCAACGACAAGCTCGAAAACTCAAAAAGGTAAATAAAATAGCGTTAAGATGTGTATAAACAGGAATATCTGTCCTACTAATGCTTATCCTGTGTTTTTGTATCGTCTGAAATGTTTTGTCAGCAATAAATCAAAGATATTTATCAATGAGAAATATTGCACGTACCAGTCTGGATTGTTCCCAATGTCAAAAAACATTAACCAGGACATTCACAGAATGTTTTCGATGATCGAAGTTGACTAAACTCTCTGACCCGTATAGCTGAAAACAAAAACGGTACTTGATGTTAACTTACATAGAGTTTCTGTTTGTGTTGTATGAAAATCAACAAAAGGATACTGAAGTGCCAACAAAATCCTAAGTCAAACTTAAAACATGGTAGAATATGCAGAAACGAAAGATTTTTCGGTGATCTTTAAACAAAATAGGTTATTGACCAAGTGTTCTGGAAAGGTAGGCGTCTACTGCTTTATGCTCGACACGAGTTATGTAAATCAAAGTCAAATCCAATCAATGTCACATTATCTAAGAGGGGACCGGTACTGCCAACAAAAACAAATGCCAAGTTTTATGCAAAAGGTAATAATCGTCTTCAATGTCAAAAAGAAATTTAAAAAAGTCTAAACACATCATGATGGCGACCATACCACCTGTCCGTAGTCTTCTTCAAACTGCATCTTTAGAAAGTTTGTCCGTCAGCAGCCGACATCTGCCACGGGTTGGTGTTGACTACCGAATCAACTTCGACACGTAAACACTATAGGTTTGTGAAGCAGGGATGTATCTATCAAGAAAGGTTAAGTTCACAATCGAAAACCCAAACAAAATAAGCAGTATGATCTTCGTATGTTAACGTGTAAGCAAACGTCAGTATATAATTATACCTGTCCAACGTCAGTATATAATTATACCAACATCGCAGGAATTAGAAAAGCAGTTTACACATTAAAACATGTGATCATTGTATTTCAGAATACGAGTCGGATCTTAAGATTGTCAAGAAGGATAACACATTGATCATCGTCTTGATTCTGATTATATTAGTGGGTTTCACTGCAGTTGTTGGGTAAGTGCAAACGAAAATAAATCTATATTGTTGTAACAACAGTCATATTACTTTGCCGAATTATTGAAATTATGCATGTGGTTGTAGTGGTAAACGTTAACAAAACATTAGTTATCAAGTCTTATACACCCGAGGAAATAAAGTCAATAAGCTGGTATTCTGTTCTCAATATAAAACAGCATTTATTAATCCAATTGAATATCACAGATATACAATTGGATTAATTAATGGTCTACTTACCAGGGAAACAGTGAAAGGTGCTCGCCGTGTGCGAAGTGACAGGTTTGGGGACAGGTGACAGGTATCGTGATACACTGAGCATGCGCGGACCATTCACACACTCACACAAGTCTCTCACAGCTCGTGCAGATTTCGCGCGCGCTGGCGACATTGTGTACTAAGTACACCCGGTTACACATATATTAATTTTGTTAAATAAGAAAAATGTACATTTTTCCTGTTTTCTATATTTATATACGACAGGTTGTTTGACGTTTTAGATTTCAGGGGAAAGGTTATTTGAATTCTATAACTGCTTACTGTTAAGAGTCAATTGAAAGCATTTTTTCTGTATTTCAGACTTTTCATATATACCTTGAAGATTAAGAAGACTGTTCGCAGTAATTCGCTAATGCCAATATGTGAAACTACCACTGGTTTTTCATCTTCGCCGCCTCCTCGCTCGTACGCGTTCGTTGACCGTTCGATTCATCTACTTGTAGCTAACGGGGGTATTCCTGGAAGACGATATCTCGCGGATAGGGGCGTTCCGGATTTGGCGCTGAGATACGATGTAGGTGGCGTTTAAGATATGGCGTTTAACCTACGCTGTTACTAAGGAGGGGGAGGGAGGGAGGGGGGGGGGTGTTCTTAATTGACGTTGGGACATGCTGTTGCCAAGGGAAGGTTTAAGATATTGCGTTGAGACATACTCAACGTCATGTTGTCGGGGGGCGGGGTTAAGGTATCAGGACGTGCTGTTGCCAAGGGGGACGTTTAAGATATGACGTTGAGATAATTGTTGCTAAGGTGGCGCGCTTAATATGGTATTGGGATGAGCTGCTGTTAAAGAGGGAGTGTTCCTGAACTTTTTGATAAATGGTAAAGGGCATAATTAGGTACCATATAATTGATAGAACAAGCTAGAATGAAGTCTATGTAAAGAACACCATAAATACTCTATAACAAACGACCAACCCCAGTCTACTATAGTGTCGAAATTGATGTGTCCGACATGACGGAATAATATAGACTATTTAAACTTCGACAGGGTCCTTAGGTAACACTATCTTTGCCAAACGGATCAATAAGTAAAAGATGTTGATCAATCTTCAGTTGCAGTTGTGTTATCTAATACTAGGTGTTGTACAAGTGTTAATCCAAACATAACCTGTACATAGCCGGCGATTGCATGTATCGTTTTCGTTCTTAACCAGCAAAACGTATGTCCAACACACATTCAACGCTAAAATCTTAACGAACATCAAACGGTCAACGCCAACGCAACGCCAACGGAATGCAAACGGAACGAAAACGCAACGTAAACGCAAAGCAAACGATTGCCTAGGATGGAAAACAATTAATAACGTTGAAGTATCGGGATGATTTATGACAGTGGATTGGTGACGGACAATAAGTTACACGACATAGTGACATTGGCGAGGTCAACCCCAAAAATATCTTCCGATCTCGCCACTCTTGTTTAACAATTTATGCACATATACATTTTAGGTAGAACATCAAATGCTTCAGCTGTCTGAAACACAATTTGATGGTAAGGAAAATATCATACGAACTGTAATGACAGTTTTATTCTGGTTTTTCTTATAAAATATGAAATTTTGTACAGTCGTTTTTGTTGNTTATTCTGATTTCTCTTAGAAAATATGAAATTTTGTACAGCCGTTTTTGTTAGTTAAATAGTTTTATTCTGATTTCTCTTAGAAAATATGAAATTTTGTACAGCCGTTTTTGTTAGTTAAATAGTTTTATTCTGATTTCTCTTATAAAATATGAAATTTTGTACAGCCGTTTTTGTTAGTTAAATATCAGTCAAAGACATGGTTATGATATAGATATTTTCATGTCGCGCTTTGTTTTTTAAACTGTTAATGCTTGACACGTCATTGTAAATGTTGGACATCATTAATGTAATGTTATGTATTCCAAATGTTTTCAAAAATATTATTACTTCCAAGTGCTTAGATAGTATTTTGCAATCAGTCATCAATTCGATATACTGCTAAGCTTTTCGGTTCATTAAACCATGGAATTATACGAAACGCAAAATTCTCGATATCACCTTAAAACAATAAACATTAAGATATATAACCTCCGGAAATTACTTGGTTGAAACAATCCACTGACTATGAAAGAATAGTGGACTATTAGTATTTTAAATGCGTATCTATATTAATAATGTTGACCAAATGTCCGTTTACTATACATTTTGTTTACAATATATTGTGACCATTTGTTTAAAGACACTATTGACAAAGGATAGAGACCATTTTCTAACGAACGTGGTATCTACTAACGCCGACGGTTCAAAAAAAAATATTGTAATGAGCTCAATGCCTTACATTTATTGTTTCAATACAATTAAAAGATATGTAGTTCTTATCGGTCCAGATTGTTTATCCTTCTTTTCATTGAAACGTGTGGTTATAATTGAGTTTTTTCTGCAACCGCAACAGACAACATCAATGTATATATATGAGATATATGAGGCCATCTTTATGCAAAACCCTGACCTGTAATGTGTAATGTTTCTAGCTGATCGACGTTTGACCGGAGTCGAGAGGCAATTACGACTTCCACTTAGGATACTTATCTTTATACAGTTAAGTTTATTTGGTTGGTTCTTTTCGATTGTTATAGTCATAAGAATAAAGAAATGTGATCTTGCATTTATACATTTCGGGATTTCTATTTCGGTTGTACTTCCTTCTTCAATATTTTCTGCGAATTATTGTAATTATTTTATCTGATCGATTGCAATAATATAATCGTGAATCAAACATTGATTTAAAATTTTAGACATTCGGTATACTTAACTGATCAAATTTATTCATGCAAGTAAGTACTTACCCACCGTTTATTTATCATTAAATGTGTATAACATATGGACACTGTTAATTAACTGTATGCTTCAAATGCAATTTCATTTCTTACACATATTTAGATGATTTTTTGTATTGTGTCCCTGTTATCTGAGAAGGGTCATTTAAACCCATAAGCATTTTGCCTGACTTTATTCTGTTAAATCATAAAATATAACAACAACATCAATAGTAACATTAACGTACATGTAAACTGAGCTGATTACAAAATAAACACCTAAACCGTACAATACTTGTGACACCATGGTAGGGGGTCTTCCCCGAATACCAACTCTGCTTAAAATCACATGTTTACATAGGTAGTCAGTTGTGATGATAGTGAGTTATAGTCTATTGCAGTAAAGTGTACAGGTAAATTGCACAGGTAAATCAACTTCTGATAATTAATCAGATGGTCAATAGCTGCTAATAATTGCAAAATAATAATTAATATTTAGAGTTCCGATCCCAAGCTGTTCTTCTGATAACTAATCAGATAATCACTAGCTGCTGATAATTGCAAAAGAATCAATAATATTTAGAGTTCCGATCCCAAGCTGTTAAATGGGTAATGTATAAAACAGCAGCACACTTTGGAGAATTATCATATTTCGCTCTGTACTTGGAAACATCAACTTCTTTACTCAGTGAATGTGAATTTTGTATTCAGAATTTGTCATCGTTTTAGTTAAACTTGTACTTTCAGACTTGTGTGATTTCTCTTATAATTATTGTCAAATAAAACTTGTACTTATTTTCAGATTTGTGTGAACTTGTGTGACTTTATCTGTTATTGTATACTTTGATAAATCAACTACAAGATGGCAAACGCTCATTGCTTAACTTGTCATTGTTACATTGTTGCGTTGTAATGTGACTAACCTATCAGATCTGCATTGTAATATGTCTAACCTATCAGATCTACATTGTAATGTGTCTAATCTATCATATCTACATTGAGATGTGTCTAACTTTTCACATCTACATTGTGATGTGTGTTACCTATCAGATCTACATTGTGATGTGTCTGACTTATCAGATCTACATTGTGATGTGACTTATCTATTATATCTAAATTGTGATGTGTCTAACCTATCAGATCTAGAGTGTAATGTGTCTAACCTATCATATCTACATTTTGATGTGTGTTACTTTCAGATCTACATTGAGATGAGTCTAACTTATCATATCTACATTGTGATGTGTGTTACCTATCAGATCTACATTGTGATGTGTCTAACTTATCAGGCTTACATTGAGATGTGTCTAACATATCATATCTACATTTTGATGTGTCTAACCTATCGTATCTACATTTTGATGTGTCTAAGCTATCGGATCTACATTATGATGTGTGTTACCTATCAGATCTACATTGAGATGTGTTTAACCTATCAGATCTACATTTTGATGTGTCTAACTTATCATATCTACATTTTGATCTGTCTAACCTATTATATCTACATTGTGATGTGTCTAACTTATCAGACTTACATTGTGATGTGTGTTAGCTATCAGATCAACATTGAGATGTGTCTAACTTATCAGACTTACATTGTTATGTGTGTTACCTATCAGATCTACATTGTGATGAGTGTTACCTATCAGATCTATATTGTGATGTGTCTGACTTATCAGACTTACATTTTGATGTGTCTGACCTATCATATCTACATTGTGATGTGTGTTACCTATCAGATCTACATTGTGATGTTTCTAACTTATCAGACTTACATTGTGATGTGTGTTACCTATCAGATCTACATTGTGATGTGTCTAACTTATCAGACTGACATTGTGATGTGTCTAACATATCAGAGATATAGTGTGATGTGTCTAACTTATCAGACTTACATTGTGATGTGTGTTACCTATCAGATCTACATTGTGATGTGTCTAACCTATCATATCTCCATTGAGATGTGTCTATCTTATCAGACTTACATTGTGATGTATCTAACCTATCATATCTACATTGAGATGTGTCTATCTTATCAGACT
>NW_018408843.1:275655-286519 GCF_002113885.1 Mizuhopecten yessoensis | reverse complement strand
TAAATTGAGATGTGTCTAACATATCATATCTACATTGTGATGTGTGTTACTTATCATATCTACATTGAGATGTGTCTAACTTATTAGACGTACATTGTGATGTGTGTTACCTAACAGATCTACTTTGAGATGTGTCTTAGCTATCAGATCTACATTGTATTGTGTCTTAGCTATCAGAGCTACATTGTATTGTGTCTTAGCTAGCATACCTAAATTGAGATGTGTCTAACATATCATATCTACATTGTGATGTGTGTTACCTATCATATCTACATTGTGGTGTGTCTAACTTATCATATCTACATTGTGATGTGTCTAACCTATTATATCTACATTGTGATGTGTGATACCTATCAGATCTACATTGTGATGTGTCTAACTAATCAGACTTACATTGTGATGTTTGTTACCTATCAGATCTACATTGATATGTGTCTTAGCTATCATATCTTCATTGTGATGTGTCTAACTTATCATATCTACATTGTGATGTGTGTTACTTATCATATCTACATTGAGATGTGTCTAACTTACTAGACGTACATTGTGATGTGTGTTACCTATCAGATTTACATTGAGATGTGTCCTAGCTATCATATCTTCATTGTGATGTGTCTAACTTATCAGACTTACATTGTGATGTGTGCTACCTATCAGATTTACATTGAGATGTGTCTAACTTATCAGACGTACATTGTGATGTATGTTACCTATCAGATCTACATTGAGATGTGCCTTAGCTATCAGATCTACATTTTGATGTGTCTAACCTATTATATCTACATTGTGACGTGTGTTACCTATCAGATCTACATTGAGATGTGCCTTAGCTATCAGATCTACATTTTGATGTGTCTAACCTATTATATCTACATTGTGACGTGTGTTACCTATCAGATCTACATTGAGATGTGTCTTAGCTATCAGATCTACTTTGAGAGGTGTCTAACCTATCATATCTACATTGTGATGTGTTGTTACCTATCAGATCTACATTGTGATGTGTGTTACCTATCATATCTACATTGTGATGGGTGTTACCTATCAGATTTACATTGAGATGTGGCCTAGCTATCATATCTTCATTGTGATGTGTCTAACTTATCAGACTTACATTGTGATGTGTGTTACCTATCAGATTTACATTGAGATGTGTCTAATTTATCAGACGTACATTGTGATGTGTGTTACCTAACAGATCTATTTTGAGATGTGTGTTACCTATCAGATCTACATTGTGATGTGTCTAACTTATCAGACTTACATTGTGATGTGTGTTACCTATCAGATCTACATTGAGATGTGTCCTAGCTATCATATCTTCATTGTGATGTGTCTAACTTATCATATCTACATTGTGATGTGTGTTACCTATCAGATCTACATTGTGATGTGTCAAACTTAACAGACTTACATTGTGATGTGTGTTACCTATCAGATCTACATTGAGATGTGTCTTAGTTATCAGATCTACATTGGGTGTGTTCAAAACATGAGACTTACATTGGATTTTCAAAATATCAGACTTACTTTGGGTGCGTTCAAAATATCAGACTTACATTGGGTGTGTTCAAAATATTAGACTTACATTGGGTGTGTTCAAAATATCAGACTTACATTGGGTGTGTTCAAAATATCAGACTTACATTGGGTGTGTTCAAAATATCAGACTTACATTGGGTGTGTTCAAAATATCAGACTTACATTGGGTGTGTTCAAAATATCAGACTTACATTGGGTGTGTTCAAAATATCAGACTTACATTGGGTGTGTTCAAAATATCAGACTTACATTGGGTGTGTTCAAAATATCAGACTTACATTGGGTGTGTTCAAAATATCAGACTTACAAATAATAAAACCACTTTGTTACTATGTTTAACTATGTTAAATTTCGTTACATTGCTAATGATGTTCCTCAATATGTTCTATCAAAAAAAGAACAAAATACTTTGTTATATTGTATACCTATCTAGAGGCTTAACACACAAACAAATGCTGTAGTGAGCCGTAACGTTAGATAGAAATGTGACCTGCATATTGTACTTGCTGTTGTTGCCAAAACGGAAAAGGACATGTTTTAAACTTCCGGGTATATACATAGCAGGTCATTATACAAACAGCTTTAGCCTATTAATATTTTAATTAGATCGAAGGCAGATATACATCTTAGATGTCATTTTATAAGTTTAATCATTGATAAGAAACGGGACGCCAATGATATCTTACCACATGCAAAGCGAAGTTTTGAACACAAATATCTGGAGCTTTTCAGCTTATCACGCACTCACAACAAACCCTTTACTATTAAATACTAGTCTTGCTTATAATGTCAGTTATGATGTGAAGTTATTTATAATGGTATCATTGTTATAGACAAATATGTACTTTAAAATTTACATGAAATCCGTCACAACGAAAAATAGAGATATAACAACTTAACCTTGCTACAGCTTTTTAAATGAACGATTGCATGTACGAGTGTATATATGAGTGTATGTACGAGTGTATGTACGAGCGTATGTACGAGTGTATGTACGAGCGTATGTACGAGCGTATGTACGAGTGTATGTACGAGCGTATGAACGAGTGTATGTACGAGCGTATGAACGAGTGTATGTACGAGCGTATGTACGAGTGTATGTGCGAGTGTATGAACAAGTGCATGTACGAGCGTATGAACGAGTGTATGTACGAGCGTATGAACGAGTGTATGTACGAGCGTATGTACGAGTGTATGTACGAGCGTATGTACGAGTGTATGTACGAGCGTATGTACGAGCGTATGAACAAGTGCATGTACGAGCGTATGAACAAGTGCATGTACGAGCGTATGAACGAGTGTATGTACGAGCGTATGAACGAGCGTATGTACGAGCATATGAACGAGTGTATGTACGAGCGTATGTACGAGTGTATGTGCGAGTGTATGAACAAGTGCATGTACGAGCGTATGAACGAGTGTATGTACGAGCGTATGAACGAGTGTATGTACGAGCGTATGTACGAGTGTATGTACGAGCGTATGTACGAGTGTATGTACGAGCGTATGTACGAGCGTATGAACAAGTGCATGTACGAGCGTATGAACAAGTGCATGTACGAGCGTATGAACGAGTGTATGTACGAGCGTATGAACGAGTGTATGTACGAGCGTATGTACGAGTGTATGTACGAGCGTATGTACGAGTGTATGTACGAGCGTATGTACGAGCGTATGAACAAGTGCATGTACGAGCGTATGAACAAGTGCATGTACGAGCGTATGAACGAGTGTATGTACGAGCGTATGAACGAGCGTATGTACGAGCATATGAACGAGTGTATGTACGAGCGTATGTACGAGTGTATGTGCGAGCGTATGAACGAGATATGTACGAGCGTATGAACGAGGGTATGTACGAGCATATGAACGAGTGTATGTACAAGCGTATGTACGGGTGTATGTACGAGCGTATGTACGAGCGTATGAACGAGTGTATGTACGCGCGTATGAACCAGTGTATGTACAAGCGTATGTACGAGGGTATGTACGAGTGTATGTACGAGCGTATGAACGAGATATGTACGAGCGTATGAACCAGTGTATGTACAAGCGTATGTACGGGTGTATGTACGAGTGTATGTACGAGCGTATGAACGAGATATGTACGAGCGTATGAACGAGGGTATGTACGAGCGTATGAACGAGTACATGTACGGGCGTATCGACGAGTACATCTACGAGTGTATGTACGAGCGTATGAACGAGTGTATGTACGAGCGTATGCACGAGTGCATGTACGAGTGTATGTACGAGCGTATGAACGAGTACATGTACGGGCGTATCGACGAGTACATGTACGAGTGTATGTACGAGCGTATGAACGAGTGCATGTACGAGCGTATGTACGAGTGTATGTACGAGCGTATGCACGAGTGTATGTACAAGCGTATGTAAGAGTGTATGTACGAGCGTATTAACGAGTGCACGTACGAGCGTATGTACGAGTGTAAGTACGAGCGTATGAACGATTGCATGTACGAGCGTATGAACAAGTGCATGTACGAGCGTATGAACGAGTGTATGTACGAGCGTATGCACGAGTGTATGTACAAGCGTATGTAAGAGTGTATGTACGAGCGTATGAACGAGTGCACGTACGAGCGTATGTACGAGTGTATGTAAGAGCGTATGAACGATTGCATGTACGAGCGTATGTACGAGCGTATGAACGAGTGCATGTACGAGCGTATGAACGAGTGCATGTACGAGCGTAGGTACGAGCGTATGAACGAGTGTATGGACGAGCGTATGAACGAGTGCACGTACGAGCGTATGTACGCGCGTATGAACGAGTGCATGTACGAGCGTAAATCCGACGTATGTACGAATGCATGTACGATCGTATGTACGAGCGTATGAACGATTGTATGTACGAGCGTATAAGCGTATGTACGAGCGTATGAACGAGTGCATGTACGAGCGTATGAACGAGCGTATGTACGAGTGTATGTACGGGCGTGTGAACGAGTGCATGCACATGCATTAATATGATGTCATAGGATCGTACATACACATACTTATGATATCATGGGCGTAGAGACATTTAAAAATGCTTTAAAGGAAAAGATAAGACCATGACATGGACATACTTTTGCCATGGCTTTTTTTTGTTAATTTACATGAAAACATTTTAGCTAGACTGTGTGGGATAACATATTCCCTCCGTTTCCAGTGAAGTGTATTGGCCTGGACTCACGTACTCAATCATGATGTCACGACATCGTTCACATACCTACATCACCCTGATGTCAGGAGATTGTACGTACTCAATCATGATGTCATGACATCGTTCACATACCTACATCACCCTGATGTCAGGAGATCGTACGTACTCAATCATGATGTCATGACACTGTTCACATACATACATCACCCTGATGTCAGGAGATCGTACGTACTCAATCATGATGTCATGACATTGTTCACATACATACATCACCCTGATGTCAGGAGATCGTACGTACTCAATCATGATGTCACGACATTGTTCACATACATACATCACCCTGATGTCAGGAGATCGTACGTACTCAATCATTATGTCATGACATAGTTCTCAAACATACATCACCCTGATGTCAGGAGATCGTGAAAACATTATGATGATGTCATGATTAGGAAAATCATGATGATGATGACATGAGTTACATAGGAAAAGCATGATGATGATGTCATGAGTTTAGTAAGAAAGACATAATTATGATACCATGAGTTGCATAGGAAAGACACAATTATAATGTCATGAGTTGCATAGGAAAGATACAATTTTGATGTCATGAGTTGCAAAGGAAAGATACAATTATGATGTATTGAGATCTGACAAACATAACTATCACGTCATGCGCGTGCAGACATATCTGAAACTTTATTGACGAACAAATAAGATGAAAACGTCATGAGCGTTCTGATACACGTTGTCATGTCTTTCTCGTACACATAAATATTCTAGTTAGAGTGTGTACGGTAACATATAACATACACGAAGGATACACTGAAGGCATTCATGTGTGTATTGATCTCAGGACATCAACACATAAAAGGTTTGGTCAAAACATCATTCTCTGGAATATAGCCATAGTTGTATAACATAAATGAATGCATATTGTTGAGTCCCAGCAAACTAATCTGATTGTGGAATATTCAGAAACGTCCAATGACGACAACCATCTAGGGTGGTATTGTCTTCACAACACATGCTTTATTACATATTCCAATTAGTGTTCTCAATGAATAAGTTTATTATGAGGGGTTCAAAGTACGATTGGCTTAAATCAGCCAGAGATGTGCCACATGAAGTGGTAATGTTCTGTAACCAGAGTCTAGTACTCTCAGTACATTGATTACGTATATTGAAATGTCTTCAAGAGTTATCGTTCCTGCCAATGTTTGTTTGGAACTCTTTTATATGTAAGGCGCATTCAGAAATTATGCAAAGATTGACGCAACACATGTGCTTAGCCTACTCGCCAAAGATGTTACCCTGGCCAAGCCAAAATGTATGTTTATTACATATTGCATTATAATAATGGTTAAGAACATGTATCTATATAAGTTGTCATAGATGTCATATGCAAGTTATTCGTATTCAGTTCATAAATTGTAATGCCTTGTGCAGAAAGCATGTTCTGATATCACGTCTTATTTAAGATTTGGCGCCATTACTGAGCCAAATTAGTTACGCTGTGATACAGATGACTACAGTTGGTCATTTTTACATATCTAGTCCTATTCATCATATCGGTTGATACACTAAGTCATTAAGCTAGTCATTCCATATTTCTAGTCACATATTTGTCAATAAGTAGGTCATTTAGCTGGTCTTGTTGTGATTGTAAATCCGTGTTCAGAATACTGTCAAACCTGTATTAGCGATCACCATTATTGTGTAGCACATAGTCTCGCCCAGTAGAAATGCCCCATATATATTATCGGTTTGTTTATGTGACCCTTTGCTCGGTCCCTCATGATGTTGATGTATTTCAGACAAATCTATTTATGGGTTGCATTATAATTACTACTATTGAGAGCTAATTGTTATTTTTCTATAATGACAAGGGAAGTAACTCTTTGCTGACTTGGGTTTTTTAAGGATGCATGTACTGTTACTACTATAATGGTGTGTAAGATGGGTTTGACCCGTGTTGATATCATCATTTTATTATGTAATTTCCATTATTACCCCTCGGTATGCATAATTCAACTTATGTTGAGCAGAATATAATGTTTTGTACAATTGTAACAATAGCATTTCAATTTCTGTAATTTCAGTCTTCACTGACGGACTGATGAGGTGATTTTTTGAATAAAGTCAGTAGCCCTACTGTTAACGAGACATCCTGTCTTCTCGTCTCTTGTGGTGACAGTATAGGTAACTTCCTGTAACATTTTGACAATAAAATTAGTTCCAATACAATACATGATGTTACGTGGTGAAATCCATTTTCGAAACCAATTTTGCTACGAAAATACACGTAAAAACATATACAATTGATTTGTGTTAATCCAATATGTTTTACGTTTAATATATCAAAATCGTTTACCTTGGATCAATACTTCCATTGGATGCTGAGGTACCGTCCACTTAAAGCAGCATTACAGTGCAATCAATTCAATTACAATAGTATTACAGGACAATGTTCGATTGCAATACATATTACAGGACAATGTTCAATTACAGGACAATGTTCAATTACAGGACAATGTTCAATTACAGGAGAATGTTTACTTACAGGAGAATGTTCAATTACAGGAGAATGTTCAATTACAGGAGAATGTTCAATTACAGGATAATGTTCGATTACAGGACAATATTTAATTACAGGACAATGTTCAATTACAGGAGAATGTTCAATTACAGGAGAATGTTCAATTACAGGACAATGTTCGATTACAGGACAATGTTCAATTACAGGACAATGTTCGACAACAGGACAATGTTCAATTACAGGACAATGTTCGACAACAGGACAATGTTCGATTGCAATAAGCATTACAGAGGAGTGTTTTTTTATAGCATGAAAAGGAATTGACCATGTTACTAGTACTTCAAGGTAATAAGTTGTTTTATTACATACTTACTAATAAATACGGGTTTTTTGTATATGCGATACGACACAATTGCTCTAACCCATATCAGCCCTCGCCGCTAAATTCCGTATCAGCACCCACCGTATCACACCCCAAGACCCGTATCAGCCCGCAAAACCCGTATCACACCCCAAGACCCGTATCAGCCCGCAAAACCCGTATCACACCCCTTTTAGAAATTTTAGAAGCATTATAGAGTAATACTCCGTTTCTCCATTGTTATTAAGTTTGCTGGGTCATTCTGCTTTGTAACTGTCATTGTTGTGCGATGACAACATTTCATAGGTTTATAAAAATAAGTACATAACTCTTTTTTTTATATATATATGTACGCCAGGTATTGGCAGTAGACGAGAATAACAACCTTTGGCGGACATCCCAAGGTTATATGGCTTTCTTTGTGATTAGAGAAGTAAACAATGCTAAATGTTTATATTAGCAAAACACCGAATTGATTTGAATCACCAGTGACGAAAACAAAATTGTCTTACAAGGGACTCTAGCGCGGACGCTTGAATGCATGCATAGCAAAAAAATTCACTGTATCACAAATCTACAAACAAAAAATGTTTAAATCAATATATTACAAAAAAGGTATTCAGGGTAAATAACATAAATGTACGATATATTGTATTACATATGTATGACAAATCGGTTAATATCACAGATATAGGATTTGTTTATAGTAACCGTTAGAATATGTTACACTCTTTCAGATTGGATATCTTGCCAGGGTCTATATTATATTTCTATAAACCCGCTCTGCCGGTCTATAAAAGCACGTGAGAGGGGAGATGACTTTAACTAGAATCTCTCTTCATAACAACAAAGATGGCGTCCGACTCGCATAAGCGTTCGAGGTGGGCCAATCATTCATATGATTAAATAGCCTACTAAATTGAAAGCAAATTCAACGAAACATGCAATGAGAGGACCACTAGGGTGCTAATTACAAAGATGGTTGTGTATTGTCCGAGATATTGCCGAAAAGGTGTCTGGTAAGCCGGTAGGGGCTATTTTGGTAGCAGTCAAGTATACTCAAACTCACAAAGTGCAGAAAAAAGGGTGATAAATTCGTTATTCTGGGTTAGGAGGGGTCTACTGGCTCATAAACCCCTTTTGTTTTTTATAGACCCCGAGCCGAAGGGGTCTATAATTACCAGACGGGTTCTATGAGACCGTAGACTCCTCCTAACCCAGAAATATCTAATAATATATGTATTACAAATCGATTAATAACATTGATGTACGATATATTGTATTACATATGTATTACAAATCGGTTGATAACATAGATGTACGATATATTGTATTACATATGTATTACAAATCGATTAATAACATTGATGTAAGATATTTTGTATAACATATGTATTACTAATCGGTTAATAACATAGATATACGATATATTGTATAATATATGTATAACTAATCGGTTAAAAACATAGATATACGATATATTGTATTATATATGTATAACTTATCGGTTAATAACATAGATATACGATATATTGTATTATATATGTATAACTTATCGGTTAATAACATAGATACACGATATTTTGTATTACACATGTATTACAAATCGGTTTATAGCATAGATGTACGATTTATTGTTAAAAAATACAATTGTATGGAAAGTGAGCGCACACATTGTAGATACAAAGGGATGACAGGCATTGACAATAAGTTAACATGCTCCATAATCTACAAACGATTCGAGCAAACTCGTACGCATTGCATTGCTGGTAACACTTAAAGGTGATAAAAGATTAACGCCGGGGTACCAAGTCATATGCCCAGTAAAATTATGCTATTAAATTCCCTTTTTTACTGACAACCTCGAATATTTAATGTTTAATTAAAATGGAAATATCGGATTGCACCACAAATACACGGCTTACGTTTTTGTATAGGATTGTGTGTTGCAGAACAAAAATGACTTGGATATATGCCAATAGTATTGAAGCGTGAACAGGACCAATCAGTAAATACTGTACATGTAGGTTCAACATGCAGTTAGAAGAAGTTGTCTTACCAGCTAGAAAGTAAACGTAGAAAACACCATTTATTAGACTTGTTTCTTTTCACTATTTATCATACTTGTCATTAAAGGCCAGTACACAGAATTATTTTATTTAAACACATTTCAGTCAAATAATACCCTTCATTTAACAATAAACCTATAACCTGTTATTTAAATTAAAACCATATATATTTATACATCAACTTACCAGGAAACGTTTTTTTTATAAACGTATACAATGCTGATCTAACTCCTGTCATGCTGTGAGAACATGAATTATTTTATATTGATTTGGAAGTTTCCATAAAGCTCGCATAACAAGTAAGGTAACCTCTTCACTAAGTACGCCTACGGCATATAAACGTATTTAATTTCAGATGCCACCAGTAATGTGTTCAGCGCACTTTCTGACAAACAGTGCCATTGCATGCTTTACGCATGTTTTATCGACTGTTTACAGGCGCGCTCGTTCTAGACTCCCTGTTCAAATGACATGACGTAATCCATTAAAAAAAATCCCTATTTAAATAAATGTTAACAAATTGGATGACTAGAACGGCAGTTCTGATCCCTGTCCTTGAACTATATACTGTTGACTTTGGCTGTAGGTATCATTAACTTCTATGTTTTCGGTTATTTGACTACAGATGGCACTAAATAAGTCAGTTAACACTAACATATATTTACTGCGTGTTGCTTATTACTTGACTAATTATATCTTCACATTTCTGTACTGATTATGTAATTCAATATCTAACTTTAATTATTTATGATTATAACGAAGTCCTGATCAGATACCAACACAAACATCCTACCGTTCTTAGTGACACAAAACTAAACGCCAAATTAAGTAAGAGAAACTCCACTTTAAAAATTAGAGAGAAACCGTAAAAGCTGTTCAGCAGCACTGAGGATGCAATGGGGCATGTTCCTCTGCACACGGCCTTTCCAAAATTTTAGAATTGAATGTTCCCTTCAGGCATACAATGTATTACACATTTTGTGCACACCATCACAGATCTTTAAGTTAAAGAACAGGAGGCTTTGAAAAATTAAGATGCCACGACCTTGCTGACAATGATACCTGCTGACAGTGATACCTGTTGACAATGATACCTGTTGATAGTGATACCTGTTGACAGTGATACCTGCTAACAGTGATACCTGTTGATAGTGATACCTGTTGACAGTGATACCTGTTGACAG